>NC_086320.1:384223543-384426043 GCF_036172605.1 Pelobates fuscus | reverse complement strand
GGAAGGGGTACTGCTGTGGGGGGGGGGGAAGGGGTACTGCTGTGGGGGGGGAAGGGGTACTGCTGTGGGGGGGGGAAGGGGTACTGCTGTGGGGGGGGGAAGGGGTACTGCTGTGGGGGGGGAAGGGGTACTGCTGTGGGGGGGGAAGGGGTACTGCTGTGGGGGGGGAAGGGGTACTGCTGTGGGGGGGGGGAGGGGTACTGCTGTGGGGGGGTGGGAAGGGGTACTGCTGTGGGGGGAAAGGGGTACTGCGGGTGGTAGGGGTACTGCTGTGGGGGGTAGGGGTAGTGATGGGTGGTAGGGGTACTGCTGGGGGTAGGGGTACTGCTGGGGGGGGTAGGGGTACTGCTGGGGGGGGTAGGGGTACTGCTGGGGGGTAGGGGTACTGCTGGGGGGTAGTGGTACTTCTGTGGGGGGTAGGGGCACTGCTGTGGGGGGTAAGGGTACTGCTGGGGGGGTAGGGGTACTGCTGGGGGGGTAGGGGTACTGTGTGTGGGGGGTAGGGGTACTGTGTGTGGGGGGTAGGGGTACTGTGTGTGGGGGGTAGGGGTACTGCTGGGGGGGGTAGGGGTACATCTGGGGGGGTAGGGGTACATCTGGGGGGGGTAGGGGTACATCTGGGGGGGGGTAGGGGTACTGTGTCTGGGAGGGTAGGGGTACTGCTGGGGGGGATAGGGGTACTGCTGGGGGGGATAGGGGTACTGCTGGGGGGGATAGGGGTACTGCTGGGGGGGATAGGGGTACTGCTGGGGGGGGATAGGGGTACTGCTGGGGGGGATAGGGGTACTGCTGGGGGGGATAGGGGTACTGCTGGGGGGGATAGGGGTACTGCTGGGGGGGATAGGGGTACTGCTGGGGGGGTAGGGGTACTGCTGGGGGGTAGTGGTACTGCTGTGGGGGGTAAGGGTACTGTGTGTGGGGGGTAGGGGTACATCTGGGGGGGGTAGGGGTACATCTGGGGGGGGTAGGGGTACTGTGTCTGGGAGGGTAGGGGTACTGTGTCTGGGGGGGATAGGGGTACTGTGTCTGGGGGGGATAGGGGTACTGTGTCTGGGGGGGATAGGGGTACTGCTGGGGGGGATAGGGGCACTGCTGTGGGGGAGAAGGGGTACTGCTGGGGGTGGTAGGGGTACTGCTTGGGAGATAGGGGTACTGCTGGGGGTGGTAGGGGTACTGCTGGGGGGGAGTAGGGGTACTGCTGTGGGGGGGAAGGGGTAATGCTGGGGGGATAAGGGTGTTTGGGGGGTAGGGGTACTGTTGTGGGGGGTAGGGGTGCTGTGTGTCACCTTCTTACCTTTAATGAAGTAAGGGGGGGGGGGGGGCGGCACAGCCATCCCTGGTGGTCTGGTGGTGGCAAGCACTTCAGGGGGAGGGATCTGTGAAGCAGCTCCCCTGTCGTCCCGCGCGATGCTGTGTGGAGCGTTGCCATGGTAAGGACAGGGGAGCTGCTTCACAGATCCCTCCCCCTGCCTCCCGACCCGGAAGCAGAGTAGGCGCCTGCCATTTCGGGCAGGCAGGTGCCTACTCTGCATTGATGGTGAACCTATGGCCGCGTGCCCACAGAGGGCCCGGCGTGCCACAGGTTCGCCATCACTGTTCTAGGATATCTGCATTGCTTTAACGATTAATCATTGTCTCTTAATACACTTGTAATCTGTCATTTGTGTAACTGCACACTGCACTTTATGCTACACAAAGCATTAGTAGCAAATAAACTGGGGATCTGCAATCCTAGAACGTTGGTGTGTAACGAAAGGCACTATTACATACACTATATAATGCGTGTTAAATAGTGTATACTTTTTACTGATGGTCTGTCCTGATTGATCAGTACGTTTTTACACTGGGGTATAGGAGCTACTGTGAATTGACCTTATTCTCAACAGATGGACAGACCTATATAATGTGATAATGCTTTTCTTTTACAGAAGCCATATCTAGAGAATGCTTATTGGATCTCACAGAACCAGCACAGCCAGCTGACATAGATCTCCTATCAGAACAGCCAGTGGCTCCAGGTCCCAACCATACAGGTGAGTTTTAATGTGAAGAGGAGAATTCATATCCCAAATTATTTTCCAACCTGTTTTGTTTTTAGATAGTGTGCTTTTTTTTTTTTTTTCAAACCATGGCCTGTCGACTATTCTTGCACCATATTTATAATTTTGTATTTTATATTCATTCTGCAATTCTATGATTTCACATAAATGAGTAATTAAAACTTGTGGCCCCATGTAGCCACGATGCCAGATGTGCAGTGTAAAATCTCTGTGGAGCTGAACATACACATGTGTAGGATACATCCTATGTAGCTGGTTTGGGGTGCGTTTTATGTGTAGGCCAGAGTAAGATATATCCTACCTAGCCTGGGCCGGGGTGGGTTTGTGTAGGACACATCCTATCTATCTAGCTGGACTGGGGTACGTTTCTATGAAGGACACAGTAAGATATATCGAACGTAGCCAGGGCTGGGGTATGTTTCTGTGTAGGACATAGTAAGATGTATCCTATGTGGCTGGGGTACGTTTCTGTGTAGGACACGGCAAGATATATCCTTTATAGGTGGGCTGGGGTACGTTTCTGTGTAGGACACAATAAAGATATATCCTGTATAGGTGGACTGAGGTACGTTTCTGTGTAGGAAGCAGAGCAAACTGGATAGGTACTGTTTTTGTTTTTAACCCTCTTTTGTTTCTAACCCTCTTTTGTTTCCTTGCAGAATTTTCTCAAGGTGCCTTCGATGAGGAGTGGCTCACTGGTTACCCTAAAGCAGGGGACACAGATACTCCAAGTGACAAGAATGAGGACCAAGGACATGGTATGAGTATCTGCTACTGTGGATGATTTGTAGGGTTCCCTATATATGCGTGTGGTAAATGTTTGTCGCATGTTGTCATAGATACTGGCAATAATCCATGCTGGAGACCTGCTCTGATTAGGCTGTTCTGCATTCGCGGGGTAGTGGGACTGTAACGGGCAATGGCTGCTCTAGAATTAGATCCATGTTAGCAGTTTCAGAGAGCAGTGACTGCATTGGGAGGGGGTCACATCTCTCTCTCTTGGCCGGCACTCGGAGAACATTGGACAGCAGAGTATGGAAATGAGGACTCTGTGTCAGTGTGGCTGTGTGCTAACCCTTGTGTCCTAGCGTCAGCAAGTGGCCACCTTATAACACAGCCACACTGGCACAAAGTCCTGATTCCCAAGTGTTGGCCATTCGCGGCAAGGGTTACACTTGCTAGCACTTGCCTCATTCCATGGCCAAGTGCTACATATTTGTGACTACATTTCGGGGGTGGGAGGGTGTGTGTGTCTCTACTTCATATTTTCCAAACTGTCTGCTTTTCAGCCGTCCTTTGTGATGCATCTAATGACACGTTGGTCAAGCATCCTTTTCAGATTACAGAAGCAGACCCCAATTCAGATATCTGGCAGCCGACCATCGCGGAGCAGATTGCGCTCGCTTCACATCATTCAGCAGGTGAACACCCAATCAGACTCCGAGATGCCATGTTAATATTAAACACAATATCTGTGCATTGGTGACTCATCCATACGAACCATCTCTCCGTTGTTACAAATACATATAGGGATTTAGAATGTGGGTGTTCCTGATCCATTGTAGATTGTTGGGCCCCTTTTACATTTTCTTTTAATCCCCCTACATATGAGATCTGGATGGGTGATCTCTGACCAATCCAGTGTTCCTTAATAGCGCAGCATCTCTGCCCCATATAGTTACATAGTCCATCGAGTTCAGCCTTCCTCACATATGTTATTGCTGTTGATCCAAATATATAAACCTTGCCATTTCTCACAAATACAGGGATTGTATTTAAACATCAAGACCAGGACATTAAGCAGTAGTAGTTTTGATGTTTAATGTCCTTAACATACGTTTTTGTGGATGACCAGTTTGCTTTTAAGTTGGTGTAGAACAATGTATAGCAGGAACTTCACTCATTCATATGAGCACAAATTGGGTGCTAGCAGGCCAAGGGCAATCACAATCCCCAAACAGGTTAATTCAAATGGAACAAACACGGTCCAGGCACTCCAATGCAAAGTTGTATCTGTTCCTCTGCTAGCCATAAAGACAACACAATGTATAGTCCCAATTTGTTTCACATTACTGGGGCATTTTAAGCTTCGAGTATGTGATTATTTAGCATTTAATCTTGGCCTAGCCAGAGCCATGAACAATGGCAATCCCTCCTCTACCGAGATATTGGGTACTATTTGGGTTCTCTCCGTGACACCTGCCTTGCACCTTTGCTGTGTGTACTTGTGTTCCCCCGAATAGTGATCATGGCTGAGTGACTAGCAGTGGGCACGTTTATAGCCGGCTGTGTGCAGCTGTCGTGTCATCTCATTCATTCTCAGTCAGTCGCTGTCTCTGGTTTGCGTTTAGAGCCCGTCGCAGTCCCTGATGAAGTGGTGCTTAATTTGCCGGAAGGTCCTGCCTCTGTGTGTGATCTAACTGAGGTGACAGGGGACTCAAGATTCGCTGACTCACTTCACTCAGAGGAGATGGGTAAGGGCGAGTCACGGAACGACCTCTTTTCACGCTTCCTTTAAATTATTTACGTTCTGCTTAAAAAAAAAAAAAAAAAAGTTCTCTTCCAAGCAGGTTTTTAAGTAAACGTCTCCGGTTTCTCTAATGTGCTTAGATTTTTTAAACTGTTCTAGCCAACTCCTCACAATGTCTGGCTTTACATGGTAATATAGCGGGGAGAATCAGGAGTGGAAGGCACGTGGGTCTTCCAACTGGAGACTAGAAACTGAACTTATTAACCCCTTAAACACACGTTTTTATCTATGTCCTCATTGCAGTCTGTTCTTTTTAAGAGCCTATTCCCATTGTAACTTTCTGCTGATTCACTCACAACCGTCTGTATAGAGTATCTCAGGCTAAATATGGCTGGCATTCCATGCTGGCACAGGGAATTCACAGTATTATCACACAGAACAAGGCAGAAACCAGGAGCTATTAGCGTGAGTTCGGCTATTATTTTTAGTCCATTTTAAATTATGACTGTTTTGTTTATTGTATGCAATAATGGTTTAGGACCCTGTGCAATCACGAAGATTTCAGGATATTTCTTCAGTGTTAATTAAATGCTGATTGGAGAGATTAAGTGTTGCAGAGTTAGGGTTTAGCACTGGCAAGGCAGAGCCCACCTTCATTTCATCTGTTTATTACTTTGTGCTGTTACATGGTGTGCTTCTAGCTCTCATTTCATGTGGCTCTAATTAGCCTACTACCGTGAAGTGAATTGTTCTATAACATTTGATGTGATTTTGTGTCACGACATTTTATTGGGCTTGATGGAGAACTGTCTGCAATCTCTGGGGTTGCTATCATCCGGGCATGCTTTACTGTGATGGGTGGGTACTGAATCAGCCCACTTTGTGGTTGGTACAGTCTTGGCATGCTATGAAGTGGGTAGGTACTGACTGAATACTCTAATGGGTTGGGTGGGTATGAAATCTACACACTTGGGGGTGGGTTAGTACGGCTTTGGCATGCTTTAGGGTAAGGTGTTACTATACCGGTATGCTTTTATTGGGTGTGTGGATATTGCCTGGTCACGGTCGGGGTTGTGTAGGTACTGTGTAGGTACTGTGTCTGCATGCTTTGCTAAAATGTGTGGCTACATTTAGGGCACTAATTTTGTGCTTGTGTGTGCCATGGGTGGGTGAAATTGGTCAATGCGCAATATTGATGTTTCATATAGTGTGTGGCTTTCTCTGTACTGTTCTAGTTTGTATTTTTTTTTTCTTCTTATGTTTCAACATAAACTGTCTTTGTGTCTGGCAAAAACAGAATATTAAAATGAATAACCCAATACATACACTTTCTATCCAAGTACTGGAAGTTGAAGGACCAACAGAACCCAAACCGAGCGCTGCTGCAGCTTTGCCAGTAGAATCTGCTGCTAGCACTGATGTCCTGTCATCCACATTACATGAGCAGCAACCTGTGGCACAAAACCAGGGTAAGAACGGATCTGGACAGGTTTAAAGCAGAATCAAAAATAGTTCGAAAAATCTTTCTACCGAGGACGTAGCACCCCTGGTGGCAGACTGGTTCCTTCCTTCCAGGTGTTGGCATTGCTCCCCCTTAATAAATGAGGAATTGACATTTAAAACGGAGTTTGGAATTTTGGAGCTCTGGGATGACTTGGTTTCCCATCCTACATGGACCTACACTACTCTGAATCTGTTGTATATGATACAGGAGTTTCAAAGGATTCAGTTCAGCTCTTGGTTGAGCCATTCTTTTAATATAACCTAGTAGCCATGTGTGTAGAAGATGTAGTCTGTAAAGTGTAAGTCGAGGTTAGAGGTCTGAAGTCTCCATTTTACTGAATGGTACTGTTTAACCGGCAGAGACGTCATTGCTTTTTTTGGATAATACAGTTGAAAGCTGCAGGGTCACTGCCCGCTATATTCACTGCTCTACCAAAGGCTTATTCTGTTAACTGTTCAGACCAAACCTCCTAAGTTATTGCTTTATTTATACAAATCCAGGGGTTTATTTTACCCCGGAGGAATGGTTGATGTTTTGTTTGCATTAAACTTTGGTCTCGCTAGACACGTTCTGGTTACGTTAGAACACAAGTTTGTAAGAAAATGCAGAATTATCTCCGAAGTAGACCTTTTCCATTCATCTCAAACTTTCAATCCACATTTCCAAGACACATTCTAGGCCAGCACACGATTATTCCTCCAATAGAAATATATTAAAGTGGTACTATCTCTTTATTCAGTCTAACATTTTCATCAAGGCAAGCTTTAAAATAACTTCAGCTGGAATTTCTTCTTGTAGAAGTGGTTGCATGTCTGTGTGGAGGCTGCCATCTTGGAATTGCATCACAATTTCTAAAATGTCAGAGACCGCTACATGTAAAGAAGGCTGCAGAGAATGTGATTTCAGCAGCCAATCAGGACCTGTGATTGTCTGAGTAGCTCCCAGCTTTCCATTGACCCCTCTGATGCTCTGTACCCAAAGAGCGAAAATGTTGGCAAAAAATGTTAGACTCTGCCGAACAGATTTTTAAAAACCTCAACAAAAACTGACAGATAATGGTTTTCATCCTGTTCATGTGATGTGCACTTTATTTTACTTCAGAACAACCTGATGTGATTGCAACGGCCCCTGAATACCTCGCAATGGAAACACAAAAAGAAGGGTCTGAGGGAACGCCCGAGGCATCCGACCAACCTGCAGGTATGTGATATAAAGACTACTAGTTAAAGGGACACTCCAGGCACCCTTCTGCCCATTGGAGTGGTCTGGGTGCCAACTCCCACTACCCTTAACCCTGCAACTGTAAATATTGCAATTTTCATAAACTGCAATAATTACCTTGCAGGGTTAAGTCCTCCCCTAGTGGCTGTCTACTAGACAGCCACTAGAGGGCACTTCCTGCTTCATAGCACAGGTTTTCTGTGTGAGGACCTCCAGCGTCGCTCAATTCCCCATAGGAAAGCATTGAAAAGCATTTTTAATGCTTTCCTATGGAGAGCTCTAATGCGCATGCGTGGCATTGCCACGCATGCGCATTAGGTCTCCACAGCCGGCGGGTGGGATCAGTCTCCCCCGCCGGCTGACTTAATGATGGGGAAGAGCGGCGGCGACCCGAAACCAGCGGGGGTCTCCTGTAAGTCACTGAAGGGGATTTCACCCCTTCAGCAACCGGGGATGGATGGTGGGAGGGAGAGGGGACCTGCAGTACCAGGAAAACGGATTGTTTTCCTGGCACTGGAGAGTCCCTTTTAAGCAGTGACTGTGCCATTTTCATGTTGCAATTTAGGCGCTGGCCTCTTACTATGCAGGCTGTAGAACTGGCGGCATGTAGTAGTTAGGAGGCTTATTGTCTGGAAGAGGCTGTGTTGTGCTAGCAGATTGTATATTAAAAGAATGTGACATCCATTCTCTCACTGAAATACAAGCCCTGAAGTCGGGATAACCGTGTTCTGCTCAGTCCTGTAATTGCTAAATTAGGAGCACTTCCATTCTAGTGTAAGGGTTAATGCAAAGCAGATTCCTGCCGTTCTTGTTGCTGTCTGCACAATACAAAGCAATGTGAACATGTCAACTTTCCTGGGTCCCTCCGGGTGTCTTTGGCCTCAAGGTCCTTCTTCCTGGATTCCCCTTCAGTGAAATTGCTTGACCATGTCAGCTGAGTGCTTTCAGCCAATGGGCACAGTCCTTTATCAGCTGTGCACAGTCACATAGTGTATTATAACTGCAGCTATAAGGTTATGGTGCAAGGAGGTCCCCTGTCTCCCTGCACACAGTGTATTATAACTGCAGCTATAAGGTTATGGTGTAAGGAGGTCCCCTGTCTCCCTTCCCACAGTGTATTATAACTGCAGCTATAAGGTTATGGTGTAAGGAGGTCCCCTGTCTCCCTGCACACAGTGTATTATAACTGCAGCTATAAGGTTATGGTGTAAGGAGTTCCCCTGTCTCCCTTCACACAGTGTATTATAACTCCAGCTATAAGGTTATGGTGTAAGGAGGTCCCCTGTCTCCCTGCACACAGTGTATTATAACTGCAGCTATAAGGTTATGGTGTAAGGAGTTCCCCTGTCTCCCTTCACACAGTGTATTATAACTCCAGCTATAAGGTTATGGTGTAAGGAGGTCCCCTGTCTCCCTGCACACAGTGTGTTATAACTGCAGCTATAAGGTTATGGTGTAAGGAGGTCCCCTGTCTCCCCGCACACAGTGTATTATAACTGCAGCTATAAGGTTATGGTGTAAGGAGGTCCCCTGTCTCCCTGCACACAGTGTATTATAACTGCAGCTATAAGGTTATGGTGTAAGGAGTTCCCCTGTCTCCCTTCACACAGTGTATTATAACTCCAGCTATAAGGTTATGGTGTAAGGAGGTCCCCTGTCTCCCCGCACACAGTGTATTATAACTGTTGTTAGAAGGTTATAGTGTAAGGAGGTCCGCTGTCTCCCTTCACACAGTGTATTATAACTCCAGCTATAAGGTTATGGTGTAAGGAGGTCCCCTGTCTCCCCGCACACAGTGTATTATAACTGCAGCTATAAGGTTATGGTGTAAGGAGGTCCCCTGTCTCCCCGCACACAGTGTATTATAACTGTTGTTAGAAGGTTATAGTGTAAGGAGGTCCGCTGTCTCCCTGCACACAGTGTATTATAACTGCAGCTATAAGGTTATGGTGTAAGGAGTTCCCCTGTCTCCCTTCACACAGTGTATTATAACTCCAGCTATAAGGTTATGGTGTAAGGAGGTCCCCTGTCTCCCTGCACACAGTGTATTATAACTCCAGCTATAAGGTTATGGTGTAAGGAGGTCCCCTGTCTCCCCGCACACAGTGTATTATAACTGTTGTTAGAAGGTTATAGTGTAAGGAGGTCCGCTGTCTCCCTGCACACAGTGTATTATAACTGCAGCTATAAGGTTATGGTGTAAGGAGTTCCCCTGTCTCCCTTCACACAGTGTATTATAACTCCAGCTATAAGGTTATGGTGTAAGGAGGTCCCCTGTCTCCCTGCACACAGTGTATTATAACTGCAGCTATAAGGTTATGGTGTAAGGAGTTCCCCTGTCTCCCTTCCCACAGTGTATTATAACTCCAGCTATAAGGTTATGGTGTAAGGAGGTCCCCTGTCTCCCCGCACACAGTGTATTATAACTCCAGCTATAAGGTTATGGTGTAAGGAGGTCCCCTGTCTCCCCGCACACAGTGTATTATAACTGCAGCTATAAGGTTATGGTGTAAGGAGGTCCCCTGTCTCTCCACACACAGTGTATTATAACTGCAGCTATAAGGTTATGGTGTAAGGAGGTCCCTGTCTCCCCGCACACAGTGTATTATAACTGCAGCTATAAGGTTATGGTGTAAGGAGGTCCCCTGTCTCCCTGCACACAGTGTATTATAACTGCGGCTATAAGGTTATGGTGTAAGGAGATCCCCTGTCTCCCCGCACACAGTGTATTATAACTGCAGCTATAAGGTTATGGTGTAAGGAGGTCCCCTGTCTCCCTGCACACAGTGTATTATAACTGCAGCTATAAGGTTATGGTGTAAGGAGGTCCCCTGTATCCCCGCACACAGTGTATTATAACTGCAGCTATAAGGTTATGGTGTAAGGAGGTCCCCTGTCTCCCCACACACAGTGTATTATAAATGCAGCTATAAGGTGATGGTGTAAGGAGGTCCCCTGTATCCCCGCACACAGTGTATTATAACTGCAGCTATAAGGTTATGGTGTAAGGAGGTCCCCTGTATCCCTGCACACAGTGTATTATAACTGCAGCTATAAGGTTATGGTGTAAGGAGGTCCCCTGTCTCCCCGCACACAGTGTATTATAACTGCAGCTATAAGGTTATGGTGTAAGGAGGTCCCCTGTCTCCCCGCACACAGTGTATTATAACTGCAGCTATAAGGTTATGGTGTAAGGAGGTCCCCTGTCTCCCCGCACACAGTGTATTATAACTCCAGCTATAAGGTTATGGTGCAAGGAGGTCCCCTGTCTCCCCGCACACAGTGTATTATAACTGCAGCTATAAGGTTATGGTGTAAGGAGGTCCCCTGTGTCCCTGCACACAGTGTATTATAACTGCAGCTATAAGGTTATGGTGTAAGGAGGTCCCCTGTCTCCCCGCACACAGTGTATTATAACTGCAGCTATAAGGTTATGGTGTAAGGAGGTCCCCTGTCTCCCTGCACACAGTGTATTATAACTGCAGCTATAAGGTTATGGTGTAAGGAGGTCCCCTGTCTCCCAGCACACAGTGTATTATAACTGCAGCTATAAGGTTATGGTGTAAGGAGGTCCCCTGTCTCCCCGCACACAGTGTATTATAACTGCAGCTATAAGGTTATGGTGTAAGGAGGTCCCCTGTCTCCCCGCACACAGTGTATTATAACTGCAGCTATAAGGTTATGGTGTAAGGAGGTCCCCTGTCTCCCCGCACACAGTGTATTATAACTGCAGCTATAAGGTTATGGTGTAAGGAGGTCCCCTGTCTCCCCGCACACAGTGTATTATAACTGCAGCTATAAGGTTATAACTTAAACTGTCACAAGACTTCTTAATACAGCATTATTTATCCTCTTTATGTGGCTCGATTCTCTGTTAACATTTACATTTGTGTAACTACTAGACATGGAATCGGCTTCATTCTGTGGTTATGCTTTCCTATATAGTATGTCTGTCCACTAATTGATTTGGTATGTTCATCACTTCTGTTCTCTAAATATAAACGCTGCTTTCACTGATATGTTTTTTTTCTTGGATACAGAACAATTTAAAGCCGATGAAGCAATCCTTGAAGAATCAAAGGTTCCATCTAATGAGAGACTTGTTACACTCATTGAAGATCAGATGGTGACTCCATTGTCTATTGTGGATGAACGTTCTGACGCACATATTGTTTCTGATGACAAGACAATAGAAGCAGCGTTTTCTGATGACAAGACAATAGAAGCAGCGGTTTCTGTGACAGACATTGTCCAATCAGACATTGCAGAACTTTGTCAAGGCATCCAATCAGACATACTAGAATATCCTTCTGAAGAAATTGAGTCTGCCTTAGCTAATCCACAACATGGCCAGGAAACAGAGCCCGATGTAACACCACAACCTCCTGTGGACATAAAATCTGCTGTAACACCACCACAGCTTGGTCAAGAAATCGAATACGATGTAATGCCACAACTTCCTGTGGCTACAGAATCTGCTGTAACACCACCACAGCTTGATCAGGAAATAGAATACGATGTAACACCACAAACCTCTCCAGGATTAGAGTCCGGTGTTATAGAAGAACCAAGTGAAGGAATTCAGTCTGGTGTAACAGAACCATACAGTGAATATATACAGTCAGACTTAATAGAACCCAATAGTGAAGGAATACCGTCTAATATAACAGAACCATATAGTGAAGGAGTCCAGTCAGAACCGCTTTCTCCTGTTGGAGATGAAAGCAATACCCAACAGCTGGGTGAAATTCAGGCCGAGCTTCCAACACCAGAGATTGTTCCAGTAGTAGAGTCAGCCCTGCCTCTGGAAACCTCTTCTGAGACAGAGCAAATCAAGCTTCAGCCTCCTCCTTCTCCTCAGCAAGTGCAAGGTAAAGAAATATATCTTTTTCATATTCTAGCATCCTAAACTGGCATTGACCATATAAAACAGGAGATATATTGTGGGTTGTTAAACATTTATTCAGATTGATTTAAAGCATGTTTTATATAAGAGCCCTGGCGTACTGTCAGTGCTAAGGGTTATCTATTTGACATTTTTATTATTCCATAGAATTTACATATTTGTTTATGGGTGGTAGGGGCTAGTTTCTCCTTATTCTTGGCCAGCTATTTGTGGCTGGTTTGTTATGCATTCTGCAAATCTCTGCTCACTCTTATTCTTTCCACGATTCTCCCATTGCTTCTTTATTGATTGAATCTGCTAATGTCCATAACCTTTGTTTCCCTTCAGTTAGTCATACCTCACAATTCCCAATCAGGCAGAATGTTGGCTATTGGCTAATCTACGTTCTCACAGTAATTCTAGATCAACATGGATTGATATGGGTGACTATAACAAACTTGGCCTTCTAAAGGGGCAGTTAAATAATGTATTCTTAAAGTTTGAATAAAAAGCCTGGCTTGTTTTAGTTGGAGCATTACAGTAGCATCCAATGTCTGTAAGTGCAGTCTGACATACCTTACGTGAGTATTTTAGTATTAAGTGGAGCCTGTGGGATAGCTCAGCTCAGTCTGCTCAGTATGAACCTCAGGGCTACAGGTTCCATTACTGGCAGGGTTAACTCGTTTTATTCTTCCAAAGACAAAAAGAGTACCTTTGACCTGGACAATAAGTAAATGTATTAATTTTAGTTAAATATTGTGAAATTGTCATCTGTTATAGGTTGACTTTAACATTTGTAAAGAGAGAATTCCTGTCCAGTTCATTAGGTAATACTGCAAAGTCTCTGCAATCCTTGTTGGCCCAGTTCACCTGGGGCGGATCATGCTAGCTTGAATGTAATCATACAGGAAGGTCCTTGTTTGTTTTGAGGATAGTTCTGGGAACCACGGATCTAGAACCCAAACATGATCTTTTTGAAGTTGTGATAATTGTTAGTTCAGAAACTTTTTTGTATTCCTGTTGTACCTACAGCACCCATAAAGTCTTATTACAAAACAAGTGACCGCAGATCTGGTAGACCTAAAACCGCAGCGATGCCAGTTTCAGATGCCTTTGCTGAACCTCACTTAGGTAATCCAAACCACACTGCATTGGAATCCAATGACGGTTTGTCCAATCGAGCAAGAGCTTTACATAAAAAAGCGCATGATATGATGGAGAGTCGGCGAGAAGCTTTAAAAGATGGTGGGGATTCTGAATGTGCTCAGGCAACAATGAAAAAGAAGAAGAAAAAAACAAGACCAAAGAGAGGATTTTCAACAAAAGAAAGTGAAATTGTGGGTGAAGTTGTCTATTTGAATACCAAACCTAAGACTCAGTCATATTATGTTCCCCCTGCCCTGGCAGCTCGTGTTGAAGAGCAGAAGGGCTTTCCACAGGAAAGGGGACACAGCCCCACATATGATTTGACCGTGGGGAATTTTAAAATCTCCTCTGATGTTTCCCAGGTAGTAGAAAAAGGCATAAAGGATGCTGAAATTCGAGAAGATGGTGGCTCGATTCTGCTCTCGCCAAAGGATCTCGAGCCATCTGCTCAGAACCAGTTTTACCCTTCAGGGCCTTTCAAATCTTTACCTAAAAGAATGGAGGATGAGGATAGAGTGCATTTAGAAAGCGGTGTCAGGCTTTTAGATAAAAACAGGAAATCTGAAACGCCTCAAGATGCTAAAATTGGATTTGCTGACACGGATATTACAAAGTGTCCGTATTTACAGCAAGAGCTAGCATCCTCTCATTTTACTGAAAAGGCTGATAAGTCTGAGAGAGTGTCTGCGGAGGCCTTGTGGGTTTTAGAAAACACTGATATAAACATAGCTGAAGATTTAGGTGATCAAGAAGCTAATGCAGAGAAATCACAACTTGCAGCAAAGAAAATGGACAAGCCTAAAAATAGAGATAAGAACGCAAATGAACAAACTAATGCCGGATTAAAACCAGGTCCTTCCAAACTCCATGCTGGTGAGATGGAAATGGATTTTCCAGAGTGTGGCGGTTCCCCAGCAGAAAAGGCAGTTTTTCTAGACAATATAAGTGTCAGTGATGATCAATTTTCCTTCATATCTGGTGAAATCCCTACTGATAAAGGTGACCGTAAAGGTGCTATTTCTGAACGTAAAACAAAGGGCAAGACCAATTCTAACCCTAGCCTTGTCGAACCACTACAATCTGATATCTACCCGTGTCCAGCTGCCAAGCAAGAATCTTCACAAGACTTATTGTGCTTTGATACGGAGGTAGATAAATATAAAGAAATTAAAGGAATGACTTTAATTACTAGTAGTTCAGATGTGGGTAGCTTTCCCTCTGTAGAAGAGGTTAAAAACATTCACCATGGCCTTTTGGTGAAACTTCCAGATAGTGAAAAACGTGAGAAGCTCCCCAAAAAAGTTAAAGGAGCCAAGAGCTTGCGCTCCACGTTAGACGATAACCCACCAGAGATGAGTGAATTAGAATTAAAAGAGAGCTCACCCAAATACAAAATTAGTGACATAAGCCTTTCTCGTGGTCAACGGGGGAAACTTAAAGGAAAGGCAAAGACGGAGTGTAATAGTGCAGCATATATAGAAAATACTGCTGAGCCCCGGGCTTCAGCTGGTTCTAATGATCTGCTTCTACAAAATGAGGTAATGTACAAACGTTCAGAGCCTGAAACATTTATCCAGGAACCAATACCACACCTGGAAGACCGTACTCCAGAATCCCCTGTTTCAGAGCGAACTGGTGGGGGAGAAAAGGCTGAGCTCTTTATTGGTGATAAGGATAGTTTAGAAAAAATAATTTCCTATGGTCAGAAAGGCAAAAATGTAAACCAGGACAATTCTAGTAAGATAATGCCCACAGGAAATATTGATAATGGAGGTGACTTTCAGAAAATTATTTGTCCCTCGGGTACAGTGGTCCAAGATGCCGCAAGTGCGGCTTTCAAACTAGAATTAAAAGAAACCAGCCAGGAAGTTGAAACTCAGATTTCCAACATTGATAAATTCTCTGCCCCGATTGTTAGTGTGACAGAGCGTCAAGACAAAAGCCTTTCCTATCAGAAAAGCAAAAGTAGCAAAGTAAAGATAAAGTCAGACGGTGCTCAGCCAGTAGGAATGATTAATGCCGATTTCAAGACAGAGTTTCAGGACATTAGTGGTTCTGGTAACGTATATCTGGGAGCAGATGTGATTAGTAAGCCTGCCGAAACCAGCATTGCCACTATTTCCACAGCAGAGAGTGAACCTTTAAAACTAGGATTGGAGGAACACAGAGTGGAACTTGAACCTTCTGTAATAGACGAGATAGCTACAGGAAAGGGTGCTCGGTTTCTTGGTGATATAGGTAGCCCTGAAGAAACCTTTTCCTATTTGCATAAAAAGAAAAACAAAAGTATTAAAGGAAAGGCTAAGACAAAAAGTGCCACGCCTGGAAATATTGTCCAGAAAGTGGATGAGGAAGATCAGTACAGTGGTTGTCCACTTCCTATCTTGGACCGTGAAATGGAGTTATGTTCCAACTCTTCCGAGCTCTATGCTACCAAAATCCAGGAACCTGAGAGTGTGCCCATTCTCCTTAAATATGAACAAACCAGACTGAAAGATAACGCTCCTGTATTCCAGCCGATGTTTGGGGCAGATAAAAAGTTTGCTCTATTTGAAGGGGGCAACCAGGAGCCTCTTGCGGATGCAAGATCTTCTCAACTAAAAGGTAAAAAAGGAAGGACAAAAGTCAAGCAAAGTAGTGTAGGAAACACAGATGGTATGATCATACTTGGTTCTGATACAGGTCTCAAAGAGGTGTCTATTTCTAAACTTACAGAAACCTCTGTTAAGAAAGCAGATCGAGGGTCTTTAAAGCGTCCACACAGTTCAGAAAAACAGAAAAAATTACTAGATGACAGAGAAGCCCACTCAAAAGATGAAAGCAAAGTCATTGAACGTATTGGGTTAGATGGTGTTCTCAGTCCAACGCATGAGCCTGTAAGAATTCCTCATACAGAAAAGCAAGAAATACTTCTGTTTCCAGAAGAAATTAGTGTTAAAGCAGACTTTTCATCAACTCCCTCTGAATGTGGCTTGTTGGAACAGCTTAGTCAAGATATTGATATACTAACAAGCAGCGTTCTTACAAAACACCAGGGAGTGGCCACCACAGATACCAACAGGCAAACAGGCCAAGCTGAAGAGTCAAAACTAGAGGTGTCTGTGCCCAAGGCTTCTCTAAAAGAGTTGCTTCTACCCAAAGAAAAAAACAAATTTAATGATAAACAAGATTGTATGTTGACAGACATTCAAAATATCACCAATACATTTGAAACTGACCTTGTTAAAGATATGTCTGAAGAGATCAGATCTGAATCCAACAAAGACACTGATGCTATGCCAAAGACGGTGGACTCCTCTCTGCTCCCTGGTAAATTGCACAAGGAGAGAGATGTTGCAGTAGTCAATTCTGTCCTCTTTACTGAAGCATCAACAGAGGTCTCAAAATTAGTAGGCAAAAGCCTGGAAACCACTCAAACAAATTCAGAAAATGTGGCTAAGCAGCCCAAAGATACTGTACCTCTTCTTGGTCAAGAAGAACTTGGCTTTCGAGATCAGTTAAGTTTTTTTACATTTGCTGTTTCTTCACTGCTTGATGAGGAGAGGAAAGTTGCATCTCCAGTGTTGCATAGTGAGAAAATAACAGACCTGCAGTTGGAAGAGATATCACCGGCTCAAGGCAATAAATTGAATGTAGAGCAGTCACCGGCTCAAGGCAATAAATTGAATGTAGAGCCATCACCGGCTCAAGGCAATAAATTGAATGTAGAGCCATCACCGGCTCAAGGCAATAAATTGAATGTAGAGCCATCACCGGCTCAAGGCAATAAATTGAATGAAGAGCCATCACCGGCTCAAGGCAATAAATTGAATGAAGAGCCATCACCGGCTCAAGGCAATACATTGAATGAAGAGCCATCACCGGCTCAAGGCAATAAATTAAATGTAGAGCAATCACTGGCTCAAGGCAATAAATTAAATGTAGAGCAATCACTGGCTCAAGGCAATAAATTGAATGTAGAGCAATCACTGGCTCAAGGCAATAAATTGAATGTAGAGCAATCACTGGCTCAAGGCAATAAATTGAATGTAGAGCAATCACTGGCTCAAGGCAATAAATTGAATGTAGAGCAATCACTGGCTCAAGGCAATAAATTGAATGTAGAGCAATCACTGGCTCAAGGCAATAAATTGAATGTAGAGCAATCACCGGCTCAAGGCAATAAATTGAATGTAGGGCAGTCACCGGCTCAAGGCAATAAATTGCATAGTGAGAAAATGACAGACCTGCAGTTGGAAGAGCTATCACCGGCTCAAGGCAACAAATTGAATGTAGAGCAATCACTGGCTCAAGGCAACAAATTGAATGTAGAGCAATCACTGGCTCAAGGCAATAAATTGAATGTAGAGCAATCACTGGCTCAAGGCAATAAATTGAATGTAGGGCAGTCACCGGCTCAAGGCAATAAATTGCATAGTGAGAAAATGACAGACCTGCAGTTGGAAGAGCTATCACCGGCTCAAGGCAACAAATTGAATGTAGAGCAATCACTGGCTCAAGGCAATAAATTAAATGTAGAGCAATCACTGGCTCAAGGCAATAAATTGAATGTAGAGCAATCACTGGCTCAAGGCAATAAATTGAATGTAGAGCAATCACCGGCTCAAGGCAATAAATTGAATGTAGGGCAGTCACCGGCTCAAGGCAATAAATTGCATAGTGAGAAAATGACAGACCTGCAGTTGGAAGAGCTATCACCGGCTCAAGGCAATAAATTGAATGTAGAGCAATCATCGGCTCAAGGCAATAAATTGAATGTAGAGCAATCATCGGCTCAAGGCAATAAATTGAATGTAGAGCCATCACCGGCTCAGGGCAATAAGTTGAATGAAGAGCCATCACCGGCTCAGGGCAATAAGTTGAATGAAGAGCCATCACCGGCTCAGGGCAATAAGTTGAATGAAGAGCCATCACCGGCTCAGGGCAATAAGTTGAATGAAGAGCCATCACCGGCTCAGGGCAATAAGTTGAATGAAGTTCATGAGCCTAAGTATGTAGCAGCAGGTGGAGAAGAACTTCCTGAAAAAAGTGATTTGTCTACTTCAGAGAAAACAAACTTCAAAGAGAAAATAAAACCTCCTGTCCATAAGAGCAAAGGCCAGATGGCACCTACTGAAAGAAACCATCTTAATAGAAAAACACAGATGCAGACAGGAATTCCACCGCAAACAAACCACGGCAATCCTGAGGATAAGGCAAAGGCATCTGCATCATTGAAAGGTTACATGAGACCTACCAAGTCTAGAGGGATGACCCCACCACCTTTAAAGTCAGCTGCAGTGGAAAGCGAGAAGTCAAAGCCTTTGAAGGATGTCCGTTTAAGTACTCAAAAGCCAGATAAAGGTGTGTTTTGTGTGCAGCTCGCAACAGTTAATGACATCGGCTTGAAATGAACAGAGTTCCTCTTACCATGGGTTAACAAGCATGAGTGTGCAGCACTAAATTAATAGCATGACGTCTTGCCTGTTTCCAGATGATGATGCTTGCGTTTTTACACAATGCTAATCTAATAGAACCAAGTATAAACTGTTTTACACGCAAACACAACCTACTGAGTGGTTCAAATGTAGTTTATCACTATGTATATGTGTGTATATTGTATGCTCTGCATTACTGTACTCAGGAGGACAGACCCCCGTACACTGGTGACTACACTTGACAGCATTGAGTTTTGCGTGCCTTTCTTATAACCTGGATCATTTCTACCTGGTGAAGGCAGTGCTATTACACATGGGAAGCCACTCAGTTTGCCAAAACACTCAGCAACATTACCCTAAGACTCTGGTAGTTAGTGTTCCTTTAAGGTTTTAACATTTATAACATGCGTATACCATCTGCATTGAAATATAATTTTGAGGTTAATACATGTACCACTTTATAGGGACTTTTATTCCAAATGACAGTACTTTCTTTACTGTACTCCAAACGACTGCCACTTCCGTTCTGCCTTATAGAGAATCACTATAGGGCCCTTTCTGGCCACAATACTTGGGTAAAGTAGTATTTTATTCCATAGCCATCACAATATGTATATATACACTCTGTATACCCACCTAAAAGGGACCCTTTTTGTCCACTTTTGGGTCCGGTGTGAAATGCGTGGGAGTCCTTAAACCTGACCTGCTGGGCACACATGCAATCTTGTCTGCCTGCCTGCTATGGCATCACTCAGAGGCGGAAGAATAAAGGGGCATATTATGAATTGGACAGGATGGACGGGACGAGGGTAGGTGGGGGGGTTGGTTCAAAATGCTGTGCATGCTCTTTACCTGTTGAACCTTCTGCCGTTTCTGATTTGGTATGGAAACAATCCTGATACTTACCACTCATGTCACTGAGTGCAGATCGAAAGCTCAGCTCACAATTACCTCTCCAAAGGGATTCATTATATACATCTTAATGCTATTGTTCTGGCAGGGGGACCAATTCCCACATTGTGCATCCTGTGCTAGTGCTGGGCGAGTCTATACTGCGACATATACAGATACTGGGGATTTTCCACCAGGGAGTGTATCCAGGAAGAAATTGGGTCACTTTTAGCAGTCTATGAAATGTTCCTATTGATTTGGAAATCTACCCAGAAAATACTTTCTTTACCGTTGTCGTGTTTCTGATCCTCTACTTTATTCAGTGAAATATTTAAATACTTGCATTAACGCTTATTGTGGACTGCAACAGATCTCATCATTCTCAGGCAGACATCTCTTATTTTCAAGTAATTTGAGAAATGTATGTTCTTCTGTAATCCGGGATTAAGGTTATTGTACGGATGTAGCTGTAGAGTTTGCTAGTGTTTCTATAGATAAACGGTTAATGTCTGTTTTCAGTGTTCTATTCACTGTGTAGAATGAGCTGCTTGTCCTATTTAGAATAGCTGCTATTTTTGGCTTTTAATACAGCAGCATTAACTCTTCAAATGTCAGTTGGGTTTTTAATTCTTTTACAGGTTTCCTCCTGCATGCATTGATCGGCCCAGAGCAGGCCTGGTGATATCAGTCATTTATTAATGACTGTTAATTAGTTGATATCGCTATCTTTAAATGTCTCATTATCCTGGTTTAAAGGTGTTGCCATGGAAACCAGTTTGTCGTAGAATAAGATCATGGTAAAATGGTGTGAACCACTGGTGAGGATGGGGTAGAGTATAAATAGATGGAATGAATCATCCTCCACTGTGTGTCTCTCGATGGGAATTTAACCCTTCCTGTGCAGTAATACGCCCCACCAGCCTTGTGATCCTTCCTAAAATGGCTCCAGAGCACCAAATCTGACACGCTTTATTGGAGTCTCATGCAAGGAAATGGTGAAATGTAACGTATGATGCACGCCTGTTTCTGTCCTTGTCATGTGTTTGGGTTAATGACACGGTGAACGTTTGTGCAGCCGATCTGTCTTTTTAAATCCATGTCTGTGTAGCAGTGGTGGGGGTGCCCAGCAATGCATCATGGGTTCCTTCACATCCCACCATGATAAACCTTGCTCTCCGCTGTCTTTGGACACATTCTGCAGCCAGTATCACAAGAATATGGTTTTATTTGAATTTATATAGTGCCAACATATTCTACAATGGGGATAATGCCTACCAGGTGACACATGATTGATTGCAAAGGGTTTGCCTTTCGGTTTCCAGCTTTTCACACACAAATGTCATTTTTCCTGCTTAGTAGTGAATGATGTTAGTCGATCTAAAGAAACGCATTTATATGAGAATTCTGCTACAAATCTCCTGTCTGTCATAAATCCCATCTAGGGTCGTGGGTTAAATAATAGAGTGTGTGGCTTGGAGAATAATTGAAAAAAAATATATACCTAAAAGCATAAAACGGAGAAAGAAACTCCGGGGGTAATAGCATAAATGATAGTAAACCCAGAATTCAAGGTTGCACTCAGAGTAGCAGAACGTTTCAGGCTCCTCAATAATCTGTAGCTTCCAGCAGATCCAGCAGTATTCAGATGTCCAATGTTTTATGCAAAAATAATTAAAAGGAACATAAAGTTTGAACATACGCTTTAATGGTTACACTTCCAGAATGCCAATGGATAAAAAGCCCTTCAATACAATCCTGTGGTCCCCAATCCAGGTATCCGTCGTTTGAGATGTAGGAATCCTAACCGGTACCATAAGCAGGCATAGCAGCATACAAAAACAATTAAAAAATCACAATAAAATATAAAACTCACTCTACGCGTTTCGTCTAAATACTTTAATCTACGCACTAAATAGCACTTTCATTACTCCTGAGGAAGTCTACAGGGAGTGCAGAATTATTAGGCAAGTTGTATTTTTGAGGATTAATTTTATTATTGAACAACAACCATGTTCTCAATGAACCCAAAAAACTCATTAATATCAAAGCTGAATATTTTTGGAAGTAGTTTTTAGTTTGTTTTTAGTTATAGCTATTTTAGGGGGATATCTGTGTGTGCAGGTGACTATTACTGTGCATAATTATTAGGCAACTTAACAAAAAACAAATATATACCCATTTCAATTATTTATTTTTACCAGTGAAACCAATATAACATCTCAACATTCACAAATATACATTTCTGACATTCAAAAACATAACAAAAACAAATCAGTGACCAATATAGCCACCTTTCTTTGCAAGGACACTCAAAAGCCTGCCATCCATGGATTCTGTCAGTGTTTTGATCTGTTCACCATCAACATTGCGTGCAGCAGCAACCACAGCCTCCCAGACACTGTTCAGAGAGGTGTACTGTTCCCTCCTTGTAAATCTCACATTTGATGATGGACCACAGGTTCTCAATGGGGTTCAGATCAGGTGAACAAGGAGGCCATGTCATTAGATTTTCTTCTTTTATACCCTTTCTTGCCAGCCACGCTGTGGAGTACTTGGACGCGTGTGATGGAGCATTGTCCTGCATGAAAATTGTTTTTCTTGAAGGATGCAGACTTCTTCCTGTACCACTGCTTGAAGAAGGTGTCTTCCAGAAACTGGGAGTTGAGCTTGACTCCATCCTCAACCCGAAAAGGCCCCACAAGCTCATCTTTGATGATACCAGCCCAAACCAGTACTCCACCTCCACCTTGCTGGCGTCTGAGTTGGACTGGAGCTCTCTGCCCTTTACCAATCCATCCATCTGGCCCATCAAGACTCACTCTCATTTCATCAGTCCATAAAACCTTAGAAAAATCAGTCTTGAGATATTTCTTGGCCCAGTCTTGACGTTTCAGCTTGTGTGTCTTGTTCAGTGGTGGTCGTCTTTCAGCCTTTCTTACCATGGCCATGTCTCTGAGTATTGCACACCTTGTGCTTTCGGGCACTCCAGTGATGTTGCAGCTCTGAAATATGGCCAAACTGGTGGCAAGTGGCATCTTGGCAGCTGCACGCTTGACTTTTCTGAGTTCATGGGCAGTTATTTTGCGCCTTGGTTTCTCCACATGCTTCTTGCGACCCTGTTGACTATTTTGTATGAAACGCTTGATTGTTCGATGATCACGCTTCAGAAGCTTTGCAATTTTAAGAGTGCTGCATCCCTCTGCAAGATATCTCACTATTTTTGACTTTTCTGAGCCTGTCAAGTCCTTCTTTTGACCCATTTTGCCAAAGGAAAGGAAGTTGCCTAATAATTATGCACACCTGATATAGGGTGTTGATGTCATTAGACCACACCCCTTCTCATTACAGAGATGCACATCACCTAATATGCTTAATTGGTAGTAGGCTTTCGAGCCTATACAGCTTGGAGTAAGACAACATGCATAAAGAGGATGATGTGGTCAAAATACTCATTTGCCTAATAATTCTGCACACAGTGTAAAGTGCTGTGCACTAGATAACACTTTCATTACTTTTTTATATTTTATTGTGGTTTTTATATACTGCTAGGCCTGCTTATGGAACCGGTTAGGATTCCTACATCCCAAACTATGGAGAGCCTCGCTATCCAACCACAGATTGCAGACTTGTCCCAGAAGCCTGGATGGAACATGTGACTTGTCTTATTTATTTATCCATGGACCTACTGGGGGTACACCTTCCAATTACCTACATGTAAAGGCTGGCCAAGCGTTATAGGAGATGCAGTTCAAAATCCGGTGTACTAAGATTTGCCATAATTATAATATGGATGTTCGTCTACCGTTCCTATTGCAGGCCTAACTTTAGATTTAATTGCAAATCCAAAACAGTAGATATGAGCATATCCCCCCCCCCCCCCCCCCCCCCATACACAAACTAATTGTTAAACGTGGACCTTAGGAGAGCATAGTCTAAGTGAAGAGGCGCAATCTTTGACCCCTATATAATTATCTAAACAAACACTGCAGCGTTCTATTCTCCATGTCACTTCATGTTGACTAGCTGCTGCTAAAAAAATAAATAAAAAAATCTTTGATTTGCATCCTTCGCAAGATCTGCTGTGGGGCTTGTTATCTTGTTGTTCTCTATCTGCTGGAGTGTTCTGGGTATCCGGAGTCCCGTCTGTGGACATTGTCAGAGAGAGCTTGGGGTTTTAATTTCTCCCATCACACAATAATGTATCTCCAGTCTTTAATGTCCCAGGGGAGATTGTGTGAGCTGCCCTCTGTAATGCACTCACTAGCTCTGCGCGCGGTCCCTCTGTAATGCACTTACTAGCTCTGCGCGCTGTCCCTCTGTAATGCACTCACTATCCCTGCGCGCGGTCCCTCTGTAATGCACTCACTATCCCTGCGCGCGGTCCCTCTGTAATGCACTCACTATCCCTGCGCGCGGTCCCTCTGTAATGCACTCACTAGCCCTGCGCGCGGTCCCTCTGTAATGCACTCACTAGCCCTGCGCGCGGTCCCTCTGTAATGCACTCACTATCCCTGCGCGCGGTCCCTCTGTAATGCACTCACTATCCCTGCGCGCGGTCCCTCTGTAATGCACTCACTATCCCTGCGCGCGGTCCCTCTGTAATGCACTCACTAGCCCTGCGTGCGGTCCCTCTGTAATGCACTCACTATCCCTGCGCGCGGTCCCTCTGTAATGCACTCACTATCCCTGCGCGCGGTCCCTCTGTAATGCACTCACTATCCCTGCGCGCGGTCCCTCTGTAATGCACTCACTATCCCTGCGCGCGGTCCCTCTGTAATGCACTCACTATCCCTGCGCGCGGTCCCTCTGTAATGCACTCACTATCCCTGCGCGCGGTCCCTCTGTAATGCACTCACTATCCCTGCGCGCAGTCCCTCTGTAATGCACTCACTATCCCTGCGCGCGGTCCCTCTGTAATGCACTCACTATCCCTGCGCGCGGTCCCTCTGTAATGCACTCACTATCCCTGCGCGCGGTCCCTCTGTAATGCACTCACTGTAACGGATCACCTGGCACCCCGACTGGGTACCTCCGTTAATGGATGCTCCTAGTGCTTCCTGAGGACTCCAAGCACTCTGGCAGACACCACAATCACCGAATCTGAGAAACCTTTAAATTCTCCCAAGCATATGAATGCTGTAGACCATTGAATAGGAACCATACGAATAGGCTTGTACTCCTAGCAGTCAACTGGAACAGCATACAATAAATCCTTCCCCCCAATAATGAGACGACACATCACTTTGAGGGTAAAACAGGAACTATGGACTGGCTCATCCAGCCTGGCTTTTATTACACTTGTACACTTACAGGCCACACCCAGGGGGAGGCATAAAATCACCAATCACACATCTGGTGCAACCCACACATTCCCTCCCCTCAGATAAACAGTTAAACCAATTATTACATACAATAAAAATACAGTTTTCACATACACACTGTAACTTTAAAACCATACATCCAATTTCAATAATCAGCCAAATCCCTCCAGTGGATCAAAAGTTAGCTGGAAGTCCTTTATGACCGACCGCAAGCACAATTTCCTGCCCAAAACAGTTCCATAGATTTGGGCTGTGCGGTCGGTCAATTTCATGCGAAAAAACGACTAAGTCCCATTTCGAACGGGACTTAGTCTCTGGAGCTGCAAGTTCAGTATGGAAGAAGGTAAGGGTCAGCGGTGTTCGGCAGAATGTGTAGCCGATTTTAGTTCCACAGAATCTTTAACATACACCGCTGACCGCATTCGAATGACCAAAATGGCCGCCGCCACGTGTTCGGATGCCGAATGGCGGCCACCCAGCGCTCGGCAATTAACCTGCAGTAACCTCACAGCCTGGGAGGTAAATTGCCTGCACACTTTAACTTCTGGGTGGTCCGCCTGTGTGGTACTTGGTTCAGTAAGCCCTATTTACTGAACCAAGTGGGGGAAAGCCAGGAACAAGTTATTTTACAGGTCTGGGGACATAGTCTTAAAGGGACATTGTTCACCAAAGTTACAAGATGTCCCCAGCCGGTTCTTAAAGGGCCATACACACCAAATAAAAGTCCATACGTTTTCAGGGGCCATAGTCTTAAAGGGTATTGTTACCCAAAGTCTCAATATGTCCCCAGACAGTTCTTAAAGGGCCAGCAGCAGTACAATAAAATACCATTCACTGTGCTTAAAGGGCCAGTAGCCGCCATATAAAGTACAATATGCCCCAAATAACCCAGGGGCCATAGTCAGTAGGTAGGAGGCTAGCAAACAGGCTTCTCCAGGGCCCAGTGGCGAGGTTGGTTTCGCCACACTCACTATCCCTGCGCGCGGTCCCTCTGTAATGCACGCACTAGCCCTGCGCGCGGTCCCTCTGTAATGCACGCACTAGCCCTGCGCGCGGTCCCTCTGTAATGCACGCACTAGCCCTGCGCGCGGTCCCTCTGGAATATTATGGTGATCCATATTTAGTTATACAGCCTACAGTCCAATAATAGAATGCCAATTGAGTTACATAAAATGAAAACACAATGGCGTGACACTTTAACCACCTTAACCACTTTAGCTTAATGAAGCAGGTTTGGTGTATAGATCAGTCCCTGCATTCTCACTGCTTATTTCTCTGACATTTAGGAGTTAAATCACTTTATATTTACATCCCCAGTCACACCTTCCTGGCGGTCAATCACACAGACTCCCTACACACTTCCTGGAAAACGTCCTCATTTCTGTAGCTACCCTGCGATTGAAAATCAAACTTTTTTTTCCCCACGGAGGCTGTGACCCTAGAGGGGCATGATCTATACACCATAAAAATAAACTGCTTAATAAAACTAAAATTGTGTTGGTGTTTAGTGTCCCTCGTTACCATGTCTTAATTGGCCGCTCCATGTCTAACCTATATTCTGACAAAGATATGAGAACGGATAAAAGCTTGATACCTCAGTAGCTTGCCTTTCGGTTAGTCCCCGGTCAGGTCTCAAAAATGTCTAGTGCAACAGCGTTCTTACCCACACACGGATCATTTTACAACATAGTTCTACAAATATCTAACCAGAAGTTCCTATTTTATTAAAAAATACAAATTACGCTGACGCTTGTAACAAAAAAAATGCTAACAAGAAGTCCAGAAAGTTATCCCAATTAAAGTTCTGGCTTTACACTGCCCTCCTGGTATGCCGTTTTTCAGTTTATCGGTCCTGTTGGCACGGATCTTTGTTGTATTCGATGTGAGCTCTGCCAGTTTCCCATCATGCTCTAGGTGCGTTCCATGGGGGAGATTAACAGCTGGCCATGATTCTGGTATACAATTTGAATTGTCAGCAATTACTAGAATGTTCCAGCTGCTCAGACTAGCGTTTGTACGGCTTATATGGCGAAGCTGAGGCTGAAATTGTTTGTGTATTTTTTGTTTTGGTTTTTGTTTTGGTTTTTAGGTTGAAAGTCAGAGGTAAGGTATGCCAAGTGTCACCAGTGTCAAACTGAAAATATTCCTCTACTTCAGTCAAAGGGAAAACCTTGCTTAATTTCATAACCTATTAAAGTAAAGCTCTGTTATGTGAACCACTGATATATCTGTATCCGCTGTCTGCGGGATTTTGGGTTAGGTTATCGAACTGTTACCAATCTCATCCCTAATTGCAGTTATTTAAAATCTGTCAGGACATCCGTCATTGTTCTCCAGCTCCCATGGCTCCATTGAATCAATCTCCACGTATAGCATTCAGTGCTTTCATTGAGGGCTTTGGAGGGGAGGGGGCTCAGTGTGGGGGATTGATTTCGAAGGACCAATGTGATGTCACTGATGCAGGCAGACAGACTCCATTCGCTGCTCTCTTAGTATATACTGAGAAGGGGAACAGAGAGGCTGTGCAAATATGTCTTTCTCTAACCAGCAGCCACCTTCTCTTAGTGAGTATACTCAGCTTTGTAAACCCAGGAAAGCAGAGGACTGTTCAGAGACTTTCCAGAGCCACGAGTCGCCCAAGGAATGTGCAAAAGCAGAGTATGAATGGCACAGGACAGAGGGCAAGCTGCATGAGATCGGTCTCAATGTCAATACAGGGGCACAGATTAAAGACGGGCTGGGGAAAAATGCTGGCTTCACCGATGAAGATAAGCTGTGTTTCTTTGAGGGGAAGCCAGATAAAAACCTTCAGCTGGCACCTAAGGAGAAAAAGGAGGTTGATGAGCTCAATCTCCTGTACCAGGCAAACTCAGGCAATGTAATTTCTGAGAGTCTTCCACGAGCCGGAGAAATGTTTTCCTGTCCCAAAGCCTCGGACTTCCTGGGGCAGGCTGGATCCCAGAGACTGTTTGACCAGATCGAAGCAATAACTGACCAAGAAAAGGCAGCCAATAAATCCAGCACAGAGTACGAACGCCAGCAAGAACAAAGCCTGTTCTCTCTGCTGGATTGTGGGAGCGAGGTGCAAGTATTGAATCCAAACTTTAATCTCCTGTCTAATCACTCCACTTCCAAAGAGGTTGGAGGAGTCACCAGCAGTTATCTACACACTGAGCCGAAAGCCAAGAAGGACACACCAACAACAGTGGTGGAGCTTGCTTCCGAAGACTTTAAACCAGATCTATCCAGTAACCGGAGTGATCTCGATGAAGACGGTTTTATCTTGGACATTGATGATCGACTTGGTTGCCCAGATGAGTGCACATTACTAAATAGAGCATCTTATCAGAGAAAAGCTATAAGGCGTGCAATGTCTGAATGCTCTCACTTGGCAGTTCCCCCAGCTGTCAACATTCCAGATAAATATCCTGAGTCTCCTGGAATTAAAGAAAAATCAGCCCTACTTTCACCACCTGGCATTCTGGATTCTAACGCAGGTTTCACACCAAAAAGAAATGCTAGCTCAATGAAAAGATCTATGACTGTGGCAGAGGAGCAGAGTACAGGCTATGAATTTACTAGCCCTTCCAAAGATGCAGAATTCCCTTTGCGCCTCACATCCCAACTGGGAACATTGAATGATGAAAAAAGGGAGGGGGGTCCCCTTATCAAGGAGGAACAAATTGCTCCAGACATAAATCTGACCAAGCTCGAAAAGATCCCAGAGGCAAACAGCAGCAGTTTACAAGGGGTTACTACCATTATAAACTCCACCAAGTCTTCCATTCCATGCACGAATGACCAGGATAAGAATGGTGAACTAAAAATCCTGGAAAAGCCAAGCAACCATCACCAAGAGGAGAAAGAAACTAAAGCAGCACACTTGCAGACCCGTCAGCCATCACCAGGAGAGGAGAGTCCTCTTCATGGTATGTGTCGTCTTAGCTTGGGCCCAACCACAAGATCAGTACACCAGAGCCTTAAGCTCACAGGGCTTTGAGGCAGGGATCTGGTAAATGGATGACATTTCATTATGTTCTGGAAAAATGTATTAAATGTATTAATAACATTATAACAGTTTTCGTTTGACACAACAGTAGGTTTTGTGAACTCTAACGAAGCCTGCTTGCTTACATCCTAAAGTGAACGTATGGGTGAGAAATCATAAGGCAGGTCCATAGATCTTGTAGGACTACTCCCAACTGAAAAATGTTAATTTCACTTTCATTTCACACTTTAGAGAATAACCCAGAGAGTACACAGGTGTTTAAAAGACTGAGAATAGCAGATCTAGGCCAGTTAGATTGCAGTTTTTATAGGTATTAATGGGACCCGGAGAAGCTGGGTTTGATAACTTGGTCCTTTGGGATTTCATTCTGAGTGGAATGTCCTTTAGTCATTCAGTTTCTGAGCTGTTAAGGTGACTGAATATAATAATTAACCCACATATGAAAACTTAAAGGGGTTAAATAAACGTAGAGTACTCAAATTTTCATATTCTTATGTCTGGATCACATATTACCTTGGATATCTTCTTGTGTATTAAACGTTAGGATTTTCAGAGACATTCAGTAAAACCTTTTAGGTTACTTCATTGCTCTGTGAAGTTGCTGCCGGCCTAACGAAAGTGTCCATTAATGTCAAAATATAACCCGTAGACCCGTGGGAGACAGGAGATTCACCCGGCCAGATGTGTTACAGGTGTCAATAAAGACGCTCCTGGAATCACATGAATCCGTTTTAATGGGTGCTCCCATACGCCATCTCTTTAATGCTGCTAGTCCGTATCGTGCTCCCATATGTCATCTCTTTAGTGACACTAGTCAATATAGCTTCTCCCATACTCCATCTCATCAATGCTGCCAGTCAATATGGCTGCTTCTCTTCTCCCTTGATGGAGAATAAGAGATGGCCTGGTGCAGTATTGAAAAAGCTAAATCTTAATGTGTTTCTGCTGCTGCGTATTGACATGGCACTCTGTAAAACGATTGATCTTTGGTGATTGTGGTCTTTGGAAGGGACTCCTTGTTTCTATGATATCTGCAGGCCATGACTGGAGCAATGAGGGATTCAGACAGGTCTCGTATTAAGGTCAGACGGAGCGTGCAGTGTAGCTCTCGTAGACAGAGGCGCACTGTCACCTCTCATTGTGCATGTTGACTATGGAGTTTTTGACATTTCTAGCATTTTGTGAAGTGGAAGGAATTGTTTGTGACTAGCTCCTTTGGTCAACGTTTATTTTCCTTTTGTCTTACTCTGATAGCACATTGAGGGAATGAACGTATGTCTGTACGCATGGTGTGTTAGACCCACACTGACCGGCTTTTTCTGTTCACTGACTGCATTGATTCACTCAATCCATTTCTAACTTCATGCTTTGTATGTTAACCCCACACACTCACCTTGGCCAGTTCTCCTGCTTGTCTTGTGATCCTTCGTTTATACATTAAACCTATACATTAAACTGAATGGGTTGTTGGGGACATGTGACATTTTGCCGTCCATAAAAGCATTAGAAAAAGAGGTGGAATGATTTACTTTTCGTGGTTAGAGACCAGTTTATGGATGAACTTTGGAGTTCTGTCCTCCTTTTAATCAATCCTGATCTTTTGAAAGTGACAGTGGCCATACTATTACTATCACACTGTTAATGCTGCCTGCTGTCAAAGTCCCGTTCTGGCCTGATCAGTGTGTATAGTGAATGCAGAGTGTGTGTGTGTGTGTGTGTGTGACGGTTACCCCTATAGAGTAGGGTATCTACCGTCTGGGTGTCGTCCTTCCCAGTACTGGAGACCACGGCAGAGCTCCAACTCAAGGTCCTGTAGGGTGGGTAGAGCAGGGCTCCCTCCTCCAGGAGGGTATAGCTGGGGCTCTCCTTCCAGAAGGTGTAGCAGAGTAGCTGGAGAGAGCTCTTATAAGAGCTGGTAGTGATATAGCTGGCAAGCAGGCTTCTCCAGAGGCAAATGGCAGTTTGCCACATGGCAAGTCAGAGGAACAGGGCAGTTTGGCACATGGCAAGCCAGAGGAACAGGGCAGTTTGGCACATGGAAAGCCAGAGGAACAGGGCAGTTTGGCACATGGAAAGCCAGAGGAACAGGGCGGTTTGGCACATGGAAAGCCAGAGGAACAGGGCAGTTTGGCACATGGAAAGCCAGAGGAACAGCGCAGTTTGGCACATGGAAAGCCAGAGGAACAGGGCAGCTTGTCACATGGAAAGCCAGAGGGACAGGGCAGCTTGTCACATGGAAAGCCAGAGGGACAGGGCAGCTTGTCACATGGAAAGCCAGAGGGACAGGGCAGCTTGTCACATGGAAAGCCAGAGGGACAGGGCAGCTTGTCACATGGAAAGCCAGAGGGACAGGGCAGCTTGTCACATGGAAAGCCAGAGGGACAGGGCAGCTTGGCACATGGAAAGCCAGAGGGACAGGGCAGCTTGGCACATGGAAAGCCAGAGGGACAGGGCAGCTTGGCACATGGAAAGCCAGAGGGACAGGGCAGCTTGGCACATGGAAAGCCAGAGGGACAGGGCAGCTTGGCACATGGAAAGCCAGAGGGACAGGGCAGCTTGGCACATGGAAAGCCAGAGGGACAGGGCAGCTTGGCACATGGAAAGCCAGAGGGACAGGGCAGTTTGGCACATGGAAAGCCAGAGGAACAGGGCAGTTTGGCACATGGAAAGCCAGAGGAACAGGGCAGTTTGGCACATGGAAAGCCAGAGGAACAGGGCCAGACGTAGTTTTTAACATCCAAGATGCAGAAATGGAGTTTGTAACAGGTAATGCACTCCAGGGGCCATAGTCCCAGGTTAGCCAGAGTCTAGGAGCGTGTTCTTGGTTGGAATACAACGCTAGTACCGTGATCCACACCATAGCCACTGTGAGAAAAATCACCATAACTACTAAGAGCAATGAGGGATTTTGTTACAACATCTTACCGTGTAGGAGAGTACAGTGTATACCGCTCCTCCAAACCCTCGGTGCTAACAGAGGAAGCCATTTAACTTGCTATATAGACTGGTCCCACACTATGTGTATGTGTTAGTGATGGTGTATTTATGTATGTAACCCAGATTATATGGTGTTATATTTACTGGCTGTGCTGGTGATGGCCACATACACACAAAGCTTCATTTCATTGCAGAGGGCACATGCATGAACCATTCTCTGCATTAACCCTATGAGTGCAATGTTAAGCACGTCTCTCTGGCCCATAATGAGGTAAAAATATACTTACCTGCGTCTGTTCACCAGTATCCCTTTCTTACTAAATTTGTTGTTTTCTCAGGAAAACCTGAAGTTGTTGAAACCCCTCCAGTTACTACAGCTAATGACATCACAGCGCCACCGAACAAGGAGCTCCCAGCAAGTCCAGAGAAAAAAGTGAAGGTTAGTCTGTTTATAATGCTTCAACGATGTTCGTGAATGCTATGATCCTTTATTAAACAGCAGTGTGCTGGATAGTCCTGGAATAATACAATACTGATACGCTAGGCGTTGAGGACCCTGTTTGGAAGCTAACTATGGACCATGTGCTAACAGTATTTAAAGAACGGTTTGTGTTTAACGTGGACAGACCGGCTGATAAGAGGGGATCGGGCAGCAGTAAAGGATTAGTTAGTATTGTTGGTGTAATACACATGCGAGTAGACTGAGCCTCCTGTTCTATAGGTAACATGACTATAAGAGTGGACAGCTGTAGTTAGTAAATATAATAATAGACATGACCCATATAGGAGACAGACATGGCTGTAGGGTAGTTGTGGACACAAGTGGTAAATGTGCATATAGGAGAGAACCCACGAGCACTCACAATCTAGATGAAAAGTGGGTTATTTGTAAAAATAGGTTCTGTCTAAAGGAGCAGTTTGGTCCTGACACACAGATGGAATACTTCCCCAGGTAATTACAGTATGAAAACATGTTCATACTGTGTCCTCTAAGCCGTGTCTGCTAGCACTGATGTTCCATAAAGGGTTAGACTGTACAGAGTGCTGGATTACAACCGTACCTGGTTTCTTCCAGTCGGAGTATCTTGGACTATGTTTACATTCTGCTTATTTTTGGTAGAGCCTGACGGGTGTAGGAGTTCAGCTGTTTACCTTTGTGGGAGGCCTCTGCTTAAACACAATTGAACTGTTGCACTTTGTTTAAAACCAACCTTGATAATTGTGTGTATTGTATGGTTTGTTAATTTTGTTTTCTTATCACAGCATAAATATAATATTTTTGGGGGTGCTTGGTATTGTAGCTCTGACGCCCTCCAGACTCTACTATTTAAAACCATAAAATGCTTTACATTCATTTAAAATACTTTACATTCTATTACACAATCACTGTTTAGCGCTCCACTGTATTTGGTACACACATAAAACTATTGGAGTAAAAAAATGTCAAACATTTATTTTTATTTTTTTTATTTTTTTTAAATGAAATGCCAGTTTTAACTGGCAACATTACACCCGAAAATAACAAATGTGAATTAATTGTCCCGTTAGAGACCTGCTGTAAAGAGACACTGTTTACTAGCTGTACCTGGGATGTAATTCTACAAATGGACAAACACACTACATTAACTATGCTTCCCATGCTCTAACATCACCTTCTCAGTAATAAATGGTTAGAGCCCCCCCTTGGGTTATTCCTCTCTGTGACCTGTGATTAAATCCCCCCCCTTCCTGGGTTATTCCTCTCTGTGACCTATGATTAAATCCCCTCTTCCTGGGTTATTCCTCTCTGTGACCTGTGATTAAATCCCCTCTTCCTGGGTTATTCCTCTCTGTGACCTGTGATTAAATCCCCTCTTCCTGGGTTATTCCTCTCTGTGACCTGTGATTAAATCCCCTCTTCCTGGATTATTCCTCTCTGTGACCTGTGATTAAATCCCCCCCCCCCCCCCCGCCCTTTCCTGGGTTATTCCTCTCTGTGACCTGTGATTAAATCCCCTCTTCCTGGGTTATTCCTCTCTGTGACCTGTGATTAAATCCCCTCTTCCTGGGTTATTCCTCTCTGTGACCTGTGATTAAATCCCCTCTTCCTGGGTTATTCCTCTCTGTGACCTGTGATTAAATCCCCTCTTCCTGGGTTATTCCTCTCTGTGACCTGTGATTAAATCCCTCCCCCCCCCCCCCCCCGCCCTTTCCTGGATTATTCCTCACGGTGACCTGTGATTAAATCCCCCCACCTTCCTGGATTATTCCTCTCTGTGACCTCTGATTCCCCCCCCCCCTTCCTGGGTTATTACTCTGTGATTAAATCCCCCCTTCCTGGGTTATTCCTCTCTGTGACCTGTGATTAAATCCCCCCCCCCCCCCTTCCTGGGTTATTCCTCTCTGTGACCTGTGATTAAATCCCCCTCTTCCTGGGTTATTCCTCTCTGTGACCTGTGATTAAATCCTCCCCCCCCCCCCCTTCCTGGGTTATTCCTCTCTGTGACCTGTGATTAAATCCCCCTCTTCCTGGGTTATTCCTCTCTGTGACCTGTAATTAAATCCCCCCCCCCCCCCCCATTCCTGGGTTATTCCTCTCTGTGACCTGTAATTAACCCCCCCCCCCCCCATTTCCTGGGTTATTCCTCTCTGTGACCTGTGATTAAATCCCCTCTTCTTGGGTTATTAATCTCTGTGACCTGTGATTAAATCCCCCCCCCCCCCCTGGGTTATTCCTCTCTGTGACCTGTGATTAAATCCCCCTCCCCCCATTCCTGGGTTATTCCTCCCTGTGACCTGTGATTAAATCCCCCCCCCCCTTCCTGGGTTATTCCTCTCTGTGACCTGTGATTAACCCCCCCCCCCCCCCCCCTTTCCTGGGTTATTCCTCTCTGTGACCTGTGATTAAATCCCCCCCCCCCCTGCCCTTTCCTGGGTTATTCCTCACTGTGACCTTTGATTAAATCCCCCCCCTTCCTGGGTTATTCCTCTCTGTGACCTGTGATTAAATCCCCCCCCCCCCCCCTGCCCTTTCCTGGGTTATTCCTCACTGTGACCTTTGATTAAATCCCCCCCCCCCCCCCTTCCTGGGTTATTCCTCTCTGTGACCTGTGATTAAATCCCCCCCCCCCCCCGCCCTTTCCTGGGTTATTCCTCCCTGTGACCTGTGATTAAATCTCCCCCCCCCCCCCCACCTTCCTGGATTATTCCTCTCTGTGACCTGTGATTAAATCCCCCCTTCCTGGGTTATTCCTCACTGTGACCTGTGATTAAATCTCTCCCCCCCCCCCCCCCCCACCTTCCTGGATTATTCCTCTGTGTGACCTGTGATTAAATCCCCCCCCCCACCTTCCTGGATTATTCCTCTCTGTGACCTCTGATTAAATCCCCCCCCTTCCTGGGTTATTACTCTGTGACCTCTGATTAAATCCCCCCTTCCTGGGTTATTCCTCTCTGACCTGTGATTAAATCCCCCTCCATTCCTGGGTTATTCCTCTCTGTGACCTGTGATTAAATCCCCCTCCATTCCTGGGTTATTCCTCTCTGTGACCTGTGATTAAATCCCCCTCCATTCCTGGGTTATTCCTCTCTGTGACCTGTGATTAAATCCCCCTCCATTCCTGGGTTATTCCTCTCTGTGACCTGTGATTAAATCCCCCTCCATTCCTGGGTTATTCCTCTCTGTGACTTGTGATTAAATCCCCCCTTCCTGGGTTATTCCTCTCTGTGACCGGTGCTTAAATCCCCCCCCCCCCCTTCCTGGGTTATTCCTCTCTGTGACTTGTGTTTAAATCCCCTCTTCCTGGGTTATTCCTCTCTGTGACTTGTGTTTAAATCCCCTCTTCCTGGGTTATTCCTCTCTGTGACTTGTGTTTAAATCCCCTCTTCCTGGGTTATTCCTCTCTGTGACTTGTGTTTAAATCCCCTCTTCCTGGGTTATTCCTCTCTGTGACTTGTGTTTAAATCCCCTCTTCCTGGGTTATTCCTCTCTGTGACTTGTGTTTAAATCCCCTCTTCCTGGGTTATTCCTCTCTGTGACCTGTGATTAAATCCCTCCTTCGATTTGCCTCTGATATCTACCTATAAGGATCTATCTATGAAATATCCTTCGGATACCGCTCTGCTCTGGAACAGTTCCCATGTTTTGTGATCACACCATTTGTTCTTTTTGTTTTGCTTTTTTTTTTGTTTTGTTTTTTTTACAGAATACTCAGAATTATTCACCAAGGTGTCCTGGGAATTCAAAGTGAATTTCAGATTTTAGGGCTAAAAAAATCTTTCCAATTTGAGTCAAAAGAGGGGGACTAAAAGGTCTTGCAGTCAAAAAGAGGACTAGATGGGTAAATCATTCAAGAGGAAAAAATAAAGTTCTTAAAGCAGGTACATTGAGCGCTAGAACCCAAGCGTCACCTAGATACCAACTTTTAAAAACCGCCAAAGATTTACCCATACGAGAAGTAAACAACTCCATCTAAAGTATTTTAATCTTTATTCAGTATTGTACGTTAGACGCATGATTATACACTCAACGTGAAACCAAAGAAAAATAGGGATACAAAAATTGTGCAAGTGATTTAAAAAAGAGAAGTCTGTGAAGCCTGCTTGATATGTCCTATGTATAGCTACTATAAAATACCCAGGTACAAAGCAGCTAAAATTCACAAGGTTTGAAATACAAATGTAGCTTCTAGGGCAATTTTGTAACAACATCAATCAGGTCAATCAATATATACACGAGATCTTGAAGTATCTATAGTAGCAATGCATCTAGAGCAGGTATAAGGATTGGAGTAGACCGCTACAGGAGGGCACAGAGTTGGGGTGTTGGAGATGAATTCCTATTAAGTATAATAGCTGAAAGGAGGGAATAGAAGAAAAATAGGGAGCAAAAGATAGATTTCCCCTCCCTACCTTATCAAACATGAAACTCAAAAATCAGAGTGTGGGGGGTAAGTGTTACCAATCTCCCCCCTTTTTATTTGATTATCTCTTAGATATAGCTTAGGTGTAAAGCACAGTATCTGGGAACAGTGTGGAGCCTAAGTGGGTGTAGTGAGAAAGTAATCTCCCCACCAGGACCAAAACATGCCGTTCCACCAGTAAAATACTAGAACACTGTGCTTGGGTATTTCTCCCCACACTGCCTGATAGTCGAATTGCCAAACTCCCCAATTACGATGCCTAGTATAGAGCATTCCTAGACCAGCCCTGGTTCCCTAAACTAGCGGTTTCAAAGCAGAAGTGTAGTAATCCTGCTCCATAGAAAACCCTATAAAGTTAAAAAATATATAGCCTAACGGCAGCATTTTGGCTCTTTATTTTTTATTTTATTTTATTTTTTCTCTTAAATATTTCCAATTTGAACCTAAAGATTTAGGCCAGTATAACCAGTTTGAACTCTCTTTGAATTCTCCACAATTCCCACTTTTGTGAATAACTTTTTAATCTGTATATTCTAGTCATTTGTTTTCAGCTAATAATTGGGTCTGCTTTCTGTTTTATTTTGTTCTGCCTTGCTTAAGCCTTGTGTTTGCTTTAACATATTGATTTTTGTTCTGATTAGACCTTTCTTTTTGCATGTATTTGCTTGTGTTTTTGTTTGTTTTTGCCAATGTTAAGGTTTCCACTACAACACTCTCAAGCAAGTTTGCAGCAGCTAAAGGCAAACCCAGCACCGGGCCTAGCCCCAAGAAACCAGTGTCCTCCACACCCACCCCTAAAAAACCACCTAGCCCCGCTCTTGCTCAGGGCTCCACCTCCACCCCCAGACGTCCCTTGGGAAGCGCAGGCCGGCCCTCAAGTCTCACCCCTAAAGACTCAAAAGATATAAAGCCAAAGGTAAGAAGGGCGAGGAGGGGGCTTATACACTGTTTCTTATTTCCGTTACACAAGTCCATAAAATGGACGTCTCATTGCACTGGACTCTCTTCATCTCCTACAATTGTCAGCAGCCTCTTTATAGTGTAACTATTTAACCCTTTAACTCCTGTAATGCGTTTTTATTCTTTGCTCTTGGATCCTGGTGTACTTTTGAATAGTCTGGCTGTCCGTGGCACTCGCAGTGTACGTTCATCCATTCTGTGGGTACGTAGATGGGCCGCCTACATTTAGAATTACACTGGAATACAAAAGTCGAGCCGTTTAACTAGCTGCCGTGCCACCAATTTCCAACACCTTATTGGGGGGATGTTAAACCCGTATGGAGTGCTTTAAATGCAGGCTGCTTTCTCTGTGTGCTCCTGCGACCTCTCATATTGGATCTAGAGCTGTGAAATCACTGGTTTCTGAGGATTTGGATTCTTTGTGAGACCCAACACAAGCCAGCAGCTCTATTTATAGAACGATATACTGCCACGGCTTCCATAAAGCTATTCTGGGGATTTTTTCACATATTCATCGCGTTTCTGGCCGTGCAGGGCTTTCTCCGTGCCACACAGTATACAGCCTGTATGGACAGTGTATGGGTTAATATTGAAATGCACGCCGTGTATCCCAAAAAACAGAGGGCGGTTTAAACGTTTTTTTTTTCCCTGTCGGTTTTCCAGGATGACTGTTAGAGAATTACAGCCTTGAATTAAACCGATTACCAATTCTGACCTCTAACAGAACAAACAGAAATTGGTGGAAAAATTGGTTCTAAGTGAAACAATCGTCTGAAAAATTGACTTGGTTACCATGGAGACTGCTCAGGTTTGCTTATTTCATGGATCCTTCATAGTCTAAGTGCATTCTGTGAATAATTCAGTTTTCCTGACAAGTCTTTCACTAGAACATTTCAGTAAACTGGACGACGTGGACATTTTATAAGCTATTGGGACTTTTAGTCCAATGTAAATGGGAGGGGGGTGGAGAATCACCAACTCCACTTTTTTTCTGCTCTGCAGTTTTGGCCGTAACCGTTTATAATTCTGTATAATCTCCACAATTCCCATTTCAGAGGATAAATCCCATTTAGTTCTGTGAGGTTTCTGTGGGTTCGGATGGCACGGTAATGCCTTATGCATGTTCCACAGGTTACACAGAATGTCAGCAGGGCCCTCAGCTGTAAGGTTTAATAGTGCAGCCTCACTTACATCCAAGCTATCTTAGACTTGCTTTCTCTCCTGTGGTCGAATGACCCTTGGAAACATTCCGAATAACACACAGCGCTTCCTGCGGGATCTTTCCTTGCTTTCTCTCATGTAGTCGAATGACCCTTGGAAGTATTCTGAATAACACACAGCGCTACCTGCGGGATCTTTCCTTGCTTTCTCTCCTGTGGTTGAATGATCCTTGGGAACATTCTGAATAACACGCAGCGCTACCTGCGGGATCTTTCCTTGCTTTCTCTCCTGTGGTCGAATGATCCTTGGAAACATTCCGAATAACACACAGCGCTACCTGCGGGATCTTTCCTTGCTTTCTCTCCTGTGGTCGAATGATCCTTGGAAACATTCCGAATAACACGCAGCGCTACCTGCGGGATCTTTCCTTGCTTTCTCTCCTGTGGTCGAATGATCCTTGGAAACATTCCGAATAACACGCAGCGCTACCTGCGGGATCTTTCCTTGCTTTCTCTCCTGTGGTCGAATGATCCTTGAAAACATTCCGAATAACACACAGCGCTACCTGCGGGATCTTTCCTTGCTTTTACCCAATTTTAGATTCTTTCTAGATCTCCTGGTGAGAGAGCAATCTATAAATGTGATTATAGACTGACACAGACTGTTTTATGGAAACAAATCCACTTCTGCGCAGATTTCTCACCGACGCCTCAATGGAGCAGTCATGCCCACTTCATGCAATTCACTGCAAGAAGCTGTCATCCCCAGACAGAGAGCGCCATTGTACAGCTGTAGTGTGTATGGAACGAGTGTCGAGATATTAATGGAGTCCACTTAACACATTATGCCAAATTATTTTGCTCTTTGTACAAATTGCCCAATACAAATCTATTTTGTCAGAGCACTGAATATACATTTGACATCACCCTATAGGGATTCCCTGCTTTGTTTTCACAGCCTGTGGGATAACGCCCAACTCTTTTATTTTGCAGAGTCCTGTGAAGAGTCCAGATAAGAAACCAGCTACTCCTAAACCTCTGACTTTGTCCACCCCTCGCTCTGCAGTGAAGGCCAGCCCTGCTACCACCAAGGTCGCATCATCTGCACCTCCAACAGACGGAACAGCAGCACCTAAACCGAATGGCACCCCAAAACGACCAGTTGGTAAGTAACCTATTGTAATGACTTAACATTGTCCAGAGGGCACACTCACACAGATAGTGGCTGTATTCCCAAAATTCCCGGAATTAACTCCAAAATCCTCCACTAGCCTTTTCCTCCGTGAGCTTTGGGTGTTCTTACTATTTAGCAATCTAAAACAAGGCGGACATCAGCTAGACTATCAAACTGTGATCCCTGCCTGCGCCACCATAACTATTAATATCCTTCTATACAAAACGCCCAATATTGTGTACAGCACTGACTAATTTTAAACCATAATGCTTTAATATAAACTCCTTTTTTTTATTACCGTATTTGTATTTGTGTGACCTGCATTTATTTTATGTGCTATTTTTTTCTACACTTTACCAAATATTTCCATATTCACAAAGAAACAAAAGCTAAAAAAAAAAGCTGAACTGCTGGTCTGGATATACTGAGCCCGCCTTTATTATTGGCTCATACGTAAAATGTTTATCAAATGAAACATGGCTGTGATTCCACTAGAAAACATTCACCTGTTAACATTTACAGTGTGAAGAATGACTTACTCCTATTCAATGGATTTTGTGTAATGTCCACAATCGGACATATTGTGACTAGCCCAGCCATGCTAGAAGCAGCCTTTAGGATCAATTTCAGGTCAATGATGCTTTGATAAGAGATGATTGGGTTGAATGGCTGAATTTGCATTTTTATTTCTGAATTGGCTAATTTGACGTTAAATGGATACACTAAAACTGCTTTGTTTAAGCTAAAGTTGGTGCTTGGTGTATAGATTATGCCTCTCTAGTCTCACTGCTCAATTCTCTGCCATTAATTCACTTTTGCTTTCGTTTATGCAGCCTTAGCCAAACCTTCCCTGGCTGGGACACGCATGGCCTACATGAAAACAAAATGGTTTCATTTTCAACCAGAACTGACAGCACAGTGTGTTTACTTTTGACTTGTTTGTTGCTCCTATGGGTTCTATTAGTCTAGTTACTGGTCAGGTGATAAGACATTTTAAAATAAACAGAATGTTTAACCCCTAAATGGAAGAGAATTGAGTAGTGAGACTGCAGGAGCAAGGTCTATACACCAAAACTGCTTTAAGATAACATATTGATGCCTGTTGTGTCTCTCTAAGTTTTGAGTGTGGTTTTATTTTCTGCTAAAGGATATAGTCAATAAACATAACATATTTTTAGTGGTTAAATGCGTTGTCACCTCTGTGTCCAATATAAAAATGTATTGACAACTCTCTTTAGAACAGGTAGTTCATGCTCTAACCCTACAGTTTAAGATTTGTCTGTGTCAATGGGAGATGCGGAATAATAAGGTGTATCCCAAAAAGGAATGAGTCCATTGCTAATGATTTGTATTCATATACAGGTAGATAACCCGATGTATATTCCTGAGAAAATGAAGAATCCGGGTCAAAATCAAAAACAAAACGGCTTTAATTGTTATAGATTCAATAATTCATATCAAAGTGGTGATGGTGAACAAATACAGCTAGAGTTGCTCTAAAAGATTAGCTAATCTGTATCACTACATTTAGTATATTGGGGAAAATCTCAGGAGCTTCAAATAACATGATCATGAGATCATAATAATAATTAGATCTAAAGAAACCCTGATTGAAATGTATATCCTACAGAGTCACACCGTGTGAGATTTTCTCAGATGTCTTTGCCCCTCTAACAATTATTATTATTTTTTTTTTTTTTTTTTTTTTTTTACCCTGATTCTTCATTTTTTCAAAAACATACATCTGACTGTGGCGAAAGTAACTTTGCCACTGGTTACTGGAGGAGGGGCCTGTTTGCCAGCCTCAGGACTATGGGCCATGCAAAAAGGCTCATAAAAGACCTTGTTCGTGCATTTTTGCTATTCTGTTTGGTAGATTGCATTCTCCTCCTATTCTAACATTATCCCGTTCGACTACCAAACAACCGCACGAACCAGGGACCACCCGGGAGCTTGTTAACACCTATTAACAGAACGGTTCTCACCGCAGTGTTCTAATTGTTCATCTGGGTGGCCGCAATTCCTAGGGACAACCACAAGGTGGCAGCCATCTTGTTCGCATGAACGCAGGCAGCTGTGTTTGTGCATGAATCTAATGGAACTAAAATCGGACACAGAAACTCCTGAACAGTGCTGGACTATCCTCATCGCCGGCGTTCGGTTCTATACAATTTAGAAGGGCACTGTTCGGTGAAATCATTAGTGTGGATGAGGGGAACAAGCTCCAGGGTAAGAACATTGACTCTTTTCGGTAATTTGTTCATTTTCCTAACTACCGAACTAGACCAACCACAAGCCCTGATTCTATGGAACTGTTTTGGGCATGGGACCATGCCTGCAGTCGGTCAAATAAATTACTCCCAGGAAATCCTGAACCCCTGAACTGATCTGGGTGATTTTTGGATATGTTGGTCACCCAGATCAGGGCTGTCAGGGGATGTAACATTTGTGGGGGGTTTGTATGCTTTACAGGTACCGGTATTTTTATAAAAATGTGTGTTTTGTGTCTAGAGATAATTGAGTTTAGTTCAGTGCTTGACTCCATTATCTCCCAGGTACAGAGGAGGGATTAATCTATTATGTGTGGGAGTTTCCTGGATCTCGGAGCCAATGTAATTGTGTATTTGTTTATACTGTGGTTTACAGGTCCAGGGGGGAGTGCACCTTGCATGGGGACTTGCAAATAAGGCCAGTTGTGGCTACCATTAAACGAGTTCCTGCTTACCCTCAACATAGTCATCTCTCGTGTGTGGGGGAAACGCCTATATCTACCCTGGGGATTGCTATATCACTATACTCCCCTGGGATTATAATCACTTTAAGAGCATATTGCTACACTCTTGGAGGAGAGATCTGCCCACTGGAAGACCCCAAACAAGCTGTAACGCTTGGACTACTCGGTGAGAACTAGGACCATCGATTGGCGGAGGCACCCAGTCCGTCACAGTAACTATCTATACTACCTGTATATGAATACCAATAATTAGCAATTGACCAATTCCTTTTTGGGATACTTTTTATTATTCTGCTTCAGTTTTTGTCTCTAGGGGTTTCCCCGTATTGAATAGTGTTCCCTGAAATATTTGGCTCGTTGTTTTCCTTTTCTTCAGAGATGTAGATTCCCCTCGCTATCTAATCCTCTTTATTCACAGCCACCAAGAATGATGTGAAATCCACAGAATTCAAGAAAACCACTACTACGAAATCTCCTACAGGTAGGAAATGGGCTCCATCAGTTACTGACTAATACTTATTAGTATGGGAACACTTCTTTCCATATCCTGAGCGCTTTTTTTTTTTGCTCTCCTTTTCTTCCCACATTCTGTGTAGGTTAGGTTACAGTTAGTTATACTGGGTGGGTTTATATTATTAAAGGGACACTCCAGGCTCCCACACACGTTAGGTGCACAGTGTAGGTTACAGTTAGTTATACTGGGTGGGTTTATATTATTAAAGGGACACTCCAGGCTCCCACACACGTTAGGTGCACTGTGTAGGTTAGGTTACAGTTAGTTATACTGGGTGGGTTTATATTATTAAAGGGACACTCCAGGCTCCCACACACGTTAGATGCACTGTGTAGGTTAGGTTACAGTTAGTTATACTGGGTGGGTTTATATTATTAAAGGGACACTCCAGGCTCCCACACACGTTAGATGCACTGTGTAGGTTAGGTTACAGTTAGTTATACTGGGTGGGTTTATATTATTAAAGGGACACTCCAGGCTCCCACACACGTTAGATGCACTGTGTAGGTTAGGTTACAGTTAGTTATACTGGGTGGGTTTATATTATTAAAGGGACACTCCAGGCTCCCACACACGTTAGATGCACTGTGTAGGTTAGGTTACAGTTAGTTATGAGTGGGTTTATATTATTAAAGGGACACTCCAGGCTCCCACACACGTTAGATGCACTGTGTAGGTTAGGTTACAGTTAGTTATACTGGGTGGGTTTATATTATTAAAGGGACACTCCAGGCTCCCACACACGTTAGGTGCACTGTGTAGGTTAGGTTACAGTTAGTTATACTGAGTGGGTTTATATTATTAAAGGGACGCTCCAGGCTCCCACACACGTTAGATGCACTGTGTAGGTTAGGTTACAGTTATACTAGGTAGGTTTATATTATTAAAGGGACACTCCAGGCTCCCACACACGTTAGGTGCACTGTGTAGGTTAGGTTACAGTTATACTGGGTGGGTTTATATTATTAAAGGGACACTCCAGGCTCCCACACACGTTAGATGCACTGTGTAGGTTAGGTTACAGTTAGTTATACTGGGTGGGTTTATATTATTAAAGGGACACTCCAGGCTCCCACACACGTTAGGAGCACTGTATAGGTTAGGTTACAGTTAGTTATACTGGGTGGGTTTATATTATTAAAGGGACACTCCAGGCTCCCACACACATTAGATGCACTGTGTAGGTTAGGTTACAGTTAGTTATACTGGGTGGGTTTATATTATTAAAGGGGCACTCCAAGCTCCCACACACGTTAGATGCACTGTGTAGGTTAGGTTACAGTTAGTTATACTGGGTGGGTTTATATTATTAAAGGGACACTCCAGGCTCCCACACACGTTAGGAGCACTGTGTAGGTTAGGTTACAGTTAGTTATACTGGGTGGGTTTATATTATTAAAGGGACACTCCAGGCTCCCACACACATTAGATGCACTGTGTAGGTTAGGTTACAGTTAGTTATACTGGGTGGGTTTATATTATTAAAGGGACACTCCAGGCTACCACACACGTTAGGTGCACTGGGTAGGTTAGGTTACAGTTAGTTATACTGGGTGGGTTTATATTATTAAAGGGACACTCCAGGCTCCCACACACATTAGATGCACTGTGTAGGTTAGGTTACAGTTAGTTACACTGGGTGGGTTTATATTATTAAAGGGACACTCCAGGCTCCCACACACGTTAGATGCACTGTGTAGGTTAGGTTACAGTTAGTTATACTGGGTGGGTTTATATTAATAAAGGGACACTCCAGGCTCCCACACATGTTAGGTGCACTGTGTAGGTTAGGTTACAGTTAGTTATACTGGGTGGGTCTATATTATTAAAGGGACACTCCAGGCTCCCACACACGTTAGATGCACTGTGTAGGTTAGGTTACAGTTAGTTATACTGGGTGGGTTTATATTAATAAAGGGACACTCCAGGCTCCCACACACGTTAGGTGCACTGTGTAGGTTAGGTTACAGTTAGTTATACTGGGTGGGTCTATATTATTAAAGGGACACTCCAGGCTCCCACACACGTTAGATGCACTGTGTAGGTTAGGTTACAGTAAGTTATACTGGGTGGGTTTATATTAATAAAGGGACACTCCAGGCTCCCACACACGTTAGGTGCACTGTGTAGGTTAGGTTACAGTTAGTTATACTGGGTGGGTTTATATTAATAAAGGGACACTCCAGGCTCCCACACACGTTAGGTGCACTGTGTAGGTTAGGTTACAGTTAGTTATACTGGGTGGGTCTATATTATTAAAGGGACACTCCAGGCTCCCACACACGTTAGATGCACTGTGTAGGTTAGGTTACAGTTATACTGGGTGGGTTTATATTAATAAAGGGACACTCCAGGCTCCCACACACATTAGGTGCACTGTGTAGGTTAGGTTACAGTTGGTTATACTGGGTGGGTCTATATTATTAAAGGGACACTCCAGGCTCCCACACACATTAGGTGCACTGTGTAGGTTAGGTTACAGTTAGTTATACTGGGTGGGTCTATATTAATAAAGGGACACTCCAGGCTCCCACACACATTAGGTGCACTGTGTAGGTTAGGTTACAGTTAGTTATACTGGGTGGGTTTATATTATTAAAGGGACACTCCAGGTTCCCACACACGTTAGATGCACTGTGTAGGTTAGGTTACAGTTAGTTATACTGGGTGGGTCTATATTATTAAAGGGACACTCCAGGCTCCCACACACGTTAGGTGCACTGTGTAGGTTAGGTTACAGTTAGTTATACTGGGTGGGTTTATATTATTAAAGGGACACTCCAGGCTCCCACACACGTTAGGTGCACTGTGTAGGTTAGGTTACAGTTAGTTATATTGGGTGGGTTTATATTATTAAAGGGACACTCCAGGCTCTCACACACGTTAGATGCACTGTGTAGATTAGGTTACAGTTAGTTATACTGGGTGGGTTTATATTATTAAAGGGACACTCCAGGTTCCCACACACGTTAGATGCACTGTGTATGTTAGGTTACAGTTATACTGGGTGGGTTTATATTATTAAAGGGACACTCCAGGCTCCCACACACGTTAGATGCACTGTGTATGTTAGGTTACAGTTATACTGGGTGGGTTTATATTATTAAAGGGACACTCCAGGCTCCCACACACGTTAGGTGCACTGTGTAGATTAGGTTACAGTTCGTTGTTTGTTTTTGTTTTTTTTTATTGAAACAAGTTTTGTCAAATGTAACAAAATTTAAAATGAGGTAGGTAAAAGTAAAAGACGAAAAAATTGTATATTTACACAATGAATGTATGAAAGAAAACTCGCTTTCTAATCTGTTGACACCAACTTAACACAGACTTTTATTTATTTTGGGGGTTTCTAGATTTGACTCGAACAAAACCTGTTTCTGCGGATTCAGCCAAGATCAATGGAGCTGCTCCAGCCGGCACGACCACCGTCCCCACCCGTCCCAAACCCACCAAACCAGCAGCTCCCAAGCCCAGCTCTGCTCCTGCTTTGACCTCTGATACCAAGAAGCTGGCTCCTACCAGATCTGTCCCAGTGAGCAAACCTACTACGGCTACGCAAAATAAATCCACCACTGCCGCGAAGCCCATCACAGCTCCCAAGCAGTCACGTCCTCCCAGCGCAACCGCTCCGGACCTGAAGAACATCCGTTCCAAGATTGGATCCACTGACAACTTAAAGCACCAGCCAGGGGGAGGCAAGGTAAGATCGTCCGGATCCCACCATCATGGGGTCATTCATTGACATCCTGCTGCTCCTCTCATGTCATGGACTGATACTTCCACATATGTAATGAGTGAACGGCATCACTCTGTTACTGTTGTAAACTGGCCTAGAGCTGCTCTAAAATTAAACCTGTCCGTTGACGTGTAGGGCTTTGACTTGGAAGGAAAAGGATGTCCTTTTCATTTTTTTTTGGTCATGGTACATGTCACACTGCATGGATTTGGTAAATCGCTTTATGGCTGCTGCAAACTGTGCCAGACTAGTCTTATGTTGTCCTTTGTGACCATACTGTAAGCAATCACGGACCTGCTTTGCCGGGTTATGTGGCTGTTGCAAGAGTTAATTTGGACGTTAAATTTAAAAGGCATTGCTCCTCTGGTTAAATACATTTTGTATTTGTAGATCTTTCATTGAGGATTATGTCATTATCATTATTCATGGACCGTTTTGCCTGTTGCATTCACTCGGTTCACAGGACATGCATTTCTAAGTAATGGTGCTGCCGTAAAGACCAAAATCTATACAAAATACTGATCAGCACAAAAAAATCCAGTCTTACATTTGTGTTGAGCCACATGAAGTCCAGTCTGTGATGATGTGACACGTGGACAGATCAATTTACGGCTGAATGTCCAGTATCATAGCACCAAAGATACGTTTCCTGGTCTTGGTTATTATGTGCTGTAACCGTGATGGCTGATGGTTTATTATGTAGCGTGCCCAGATTATTTGTGTACCAGCACAGTTACCAGTGCTATGTATTGCAGGCAGCACTTTCTAAAGGCCCAATAACTTGTCTCTAATTTTATTTAAACCCATTGCGGAGTCTGTAAGTGGCTAGCTGGTCTGTTTCTGTAAATTCTGCTTTGACCTAAGAAGTTAAATTATCCTTTTTTTTTTTTTTTTTTAATTTAAGTCCCATCAAACTGCTCCCCCGTGTCTCCTGGTGCCAAGTCTGGCAATCTAGGCAGCTGGTCACTGGGCCGTGTATCCAGTACGTGGGGAATGGGGTTATTTAACATTACCGGAGCAGGAATGGTGCTTCCAGATGCCTTAACCTGTTCACTCCCTGGGGAAAGCCGGCCTGGATCTCTGATGTTTTGTCAGTGTTTGGACGGGCCTTCCTGGAGTGAGCAGGTTAATACTTCAGGTTATTGCACTGCTACATGTTTTCTATGTTTCTGTTGCATATTCTCGTTTTATTTGTTCTCCTAAGTTTCCCAAATGCAATGTTTTGTTTTGTTTTTTGGTTTTTGTTTGCTTGTTTTTCAAAACCCTACATATTTTTCCCCCTCAGGCTAAAGTAGAAAAAAAACCTGTGCCAGCCAGCACAACAGCCCGAAAACCTGTCACCCTCGCGGGTCCTAAAAGCACAGCCCCTAGACCTGCTGTCACTAAAGAAAGTGTCCCCAAGCAGTCCAATGAGAAAGTGAGTGAACACGCTGAATGACCCTCTGTAGGCTGTACTCTCTCCTCCTTCCTCGCTCGCGCCTTTTATCGGGGCTCACCCTGAAAGCCCCTTTTCCTGCTACTTCATAGAGAATTACTGGCAACCTTCCCACTCCATTTTTTTCTTTTTTTTGTGTGCGATATTTAATATATTCTGGGTAATTGTTAATCATAAGTAGGAATTCTAAATTAAGTAAATAATTTGTAATAGTACAATAAGCTGTAATGATGCAATAAGCTGCCATAGTACAATAAGCTGTAATGATGCAATAAGCTGCCATAGTAGAATAAGCTGTAATGATACACTGAGCTGCCATAGTACAATAAGCTGTAATGATGCACTGAGCTGCCATAGTACAATAAGCTGTAATGATACACTGAGCTGCCATAGTACAATAAGCTGGAATGATGCACTGAGCTGCCACGGTACAATAAGCTGGAATGATGCACTGAGCTGCCATAGTACAATAAACTGCCATAGTACAATAAGCTGTAATGATGCACTAAGTTGCCACGGTACAATAAGCTGTAATGATGCAATAAGCTGCCATAGTACAATAAGCTGTAATGATGCAATAAGCTGCCATAGTACAATAAGCTATAATGATGCAATAAGCTGCCATAGTAGAATGAGCTGTAATGATACACTGAGCTGCCATAGTACAATAAGCTGTAATGATGCAATAAGCTGCCATAGTACAATAAGCTGTAATGATGCACTGATCTGCTATAGTACAATAAGCTGCAATGATGCACTGAGCTGCCATAGTACAATAAGCTGTAATGATGCACTGAGCTGCCATAGTACAATAAGCTGTAATGATGCACTGATCTGCTATAGTACAATAAGCTGTAATGATGCACTGAGCTGCCATAGTACAATAAGCTGTAATGATGCACTGAGCTGCCATAGTACAATAAGCTGTAGTGATGCACTGAGGCTGCCATGGTACAATAAGCTGTAATGATGCACTGAGCTGCCATGGTACAATAAGCTGTAATGATGCACTGAGCTGCCACGGTACAATAGGCTGGAATGATGCACTGAGCTGCCATAGTACAATAAGCTATAATGATGCAATAAGCTGCCATAGTAGAATGAGCTGTAATGATACACTGAGCTGCCATAGTACAATAAGCTGTAATGATGCAATAAGCTGCCATAGTACAATAAGCTGTAATGATGCACTGATCTGCTATAGTACAATAAGCTGCAATGATGCACTGAGCTGCCATAGTACAATAAGCTGTAATGATGCACTGAGCTGCCATAGTACAATAAGCTGTAATGATGCACTGATCTGCTATAGTACAATAAGCTGTAATGATGCACTGAGCTGCCATAGTACAATAAGCTGTAATGATGCACTGAGCTGCCATAGTACAATAAGCTGTAGTGATGCACTGAGGCTGCCATGGTACAATAAGCTGTAATGATGCACTGAGCTGCCATGGTACAATAAGCTGTAATGATGCACTGAGCTGCCACGGTACAATAGGCTGGAATGATGCACTGAGCTGCCACGGTACAATAAGCTGTAATGATGCACTGAGTTGCCACGGTACAATAAGCTGTAATGATGCACTAAGTTGCCACGGTACAATAAGCTGTAATGATGCACTGAGCTGCCACGGTATAATAAGCTGTAATGATGCACTGAGCTGCCACGGTACAATAAGCTGTAATGATGCACTGAGCTGCCACGGTACAATAAGCTGTAATGATGCACTGAGCTGCCACGGTACAATAAGCTGTAATGATGCACTGAGTTGCCATGGTACAATAAGCTGTAATGATGCACTGAGCTGCCACGGTACAATAAGCTTACAATAAGTTTTATTATAGCCTCGGTCTGTATCATTGAACATACATGCTTGGGATTATCTCCCACCTTTCCCTAGTAATGCCATCTGTATTAACTGCATTAACGTTCTCTATAGTTTGTTCCCAGGGACCCTAAAGGTGTAGGCCAGCCATAATAGGCGAGCCTTGACTCTGTATGTTTTGCAGGTCTTTGGGCTGGGGCTCTGTTATAGTCTGTTCCGTGTATCTCATTGCTTTCCAAGCTGGGATTCAGCTCTTTCATTGATTATCAGTCGCTGTGATTCCAATCTGTTCTTCAGGCTGTAGTGTAGGCTGTTTAAATCTAGTTTCAGCCCGTGGTGAGCTCATTATCTCTGGGGGAAAAAACATACCAATTTTTTTCCTGAAGAGACGTATGATCCAGAGATCCCCTCACTGATGGCGATACTCATGGCGCGAGACCTGATCTATGGATAGAGTTGGCTGGTGTTTGTGCTCACTTTGTGGCACTTGACAGCATTTTTTTTCTGCTTTCTGTATTTTCTAATGGAGTGGATCCAAAGATCTGCATGAAAAATATGTTTTAAATGTATTTTATTTACTACATTGGTGTAAATAACTGCAAAACAGTTTTCATGTAAAGTTGAATTTCCCAACATTCCATTGTTTCAAAAATGGAATACCTATATGTATTATAAAAAACAATAAGTACTCTTATTGATGCACTTAATGATTTATTCCTCATTAATGCCATAAACAGCTTCGTGAATCATTTTGAAAATCTTATTCGTTATGGACTTTACCTCTGCTATAGATAGAGAGATATAGAAATGTTATTTCTTTATCAGCCCGTTAGTATCCAGAACAATCTATTGCAACTAGAAACCACAGTAAATCTAATGTGTCCAATGGTAATGAATAGTCGGAACGTCACCTGATGCCTGCTAGCTATCTATTGTGATTGGTTTATTACCCAAGCAATTAAGACAGTAGACTCGTTCATTCTTCTGCTGGATGGGGTAGTTTTTGGGCACCTGTGCTATATGATGGGGTGTACTCGTGTAGAGCTGATCCATGTATGGCCAGATGTGGCTCTGCAAGCAATGCTTACAATCTGAGATCTATCAGGGCATATGCGACTCGTGTGACTCTGAGATGGAATTATAGGCTGAGGTTGACGATGGATGAATGTTGACACCACATCATTTACCCACACTTTAACTGCCTGCTCCGCTTTTGCTTCTGCTCTTCCTCGTAGCGCTCATTCATGCTTCCCATCGTGCACTGCCATGTTAACATTTCCTCCATCTTTGTGTCTGCCATGTGATCTCTCTAACCGTGTCTCTCCACTTCTGTGTTGTTTTTTTTTTTCTTCCCATTCTATAATGCTCTAGGTGCAGATAATCTCCAAAAAAGTGAACTACAGCCATGTTCAGTCAAAGTGTGGTTCCAAGGACAATATTAAGCATGTCCCTGGTGGTGGGAATGTAAGTATAGTCTGTGGGCTACTTTTAACACCTTCTCTGTCTATTTCTTTAGTATGTGCTTCTTGTGCTGCCGAAACATTAACTCTAACAGCATACCATTCAGTAATTTGCCAGAGCCTGACTTTCACATTAACTCTTGTTCTCCTCTGCTTGGACTAACTGTACGGGCACGGTAATGGGATCCACTTCGTCCCTGGTCGGTGCATAAGAGGCAGTTTAGGGAAAGGATTAATGCAGATTACTTGTGTGAATGAGGTGTATTCATGCTGTATTTCAAGGACATGAAAAATATTCTCCATGTTGTGATTTACAAAACAGATTTAAGGAAATAGTTTGTTACATTGTGTAATTGTTTTGTCCTTCCTACTGACATTAATTTTGTGTGCATATGCAAACTTCTGATAAATCATTTGTTCCCAAAATACAGAGTGCCTTTGGCAATATCACTGCTTAAAGTGTGATGTATTAAAACGAGTAACTCTGTTTCTAAGGAGGACTATTTCAATGTTAACTTAACCTCTCTGGCTTCTTGATGTTGTCTGCTAGAGATAAGAAATGGCCGCTACCAGCATTCTATTGGCTATAGTTACTGTGCACTTTGTAACTGTGGTTAGTCACTTTTTCCTTTACTACTGTCGCTGTTTTTAATTTTCAGCCCAACAGAATGACCTATCACCAAACTTTTTACAAACAATGGAAGTCAACCCCTGTTTAATAACCGGCAAATTGCCTAAACTGTGCAATTGATGGCTAGGAATCATAGAGCCGAGACATAACTAGGACTATTCTAAAACTGAAAGTATGAAACTTCCACCTGTATCTTGTACCACATGAGTCGTGTGCAAGATTCTTCAAAGGTCTCTCAGATTATACCTGAACTGAATATTCCCATAATATTAAAAATAAAAAGGTTATGTGAGTACCACCAATAGGACATGAACCCCTTAAGGACACCGTTTCAGAAATAAAAGGGAATCGTGACTGAATATTTTCATCATGTGTCCTTAAGCGGTTAAATATCTTTCAGTACTTAGTGGTCTGAGAAACATCCAGACAGCTGCATGGAGAAAATGTAGGAATTATGTCAGTCCCATACTGAAGCAGTAGAAGGACTAGTGTCAGAGAAGCAGACCTGAGGAAAGGATTCCACTTCTGCATAAAATAACTGCATCTGAGGAAGGAGGTTGTACGTGCAAAATGGCCCCCATCTTGGGTCTCCTCAATTGGAGATGCAAGTTGCTAATATTTTGTGTTAGATAGTTACATATCCTGAAGAGGCATGTGTCCATCAAGTTGTTCTTTAAGCTTGGCAGGCCATTTTCTTAAATTGTATTTATTTTTAATACCTTCTCCATACAGTTACCCTAGGGCTAAAAAAAGAAACGTCATCGGAGGAATGAAATTATGCCAAGATAGATGGCACGCACCGACTACACTACCATACGGAGACTGCGCCCACTTCATTGTGGTCATAGTGTAGGATATTGTGTGTGGGATCCAACTGTTTGAGATGAATTGGCTGATTCCATACTTGGAGGCTGTTCTCTCATTACTTCTTTAAAATAATAAATGCCATGTTAACCTGTATTAGGAGGGCCGTGAATCTTGTGAGTTGTATCCTCTGTTGGACACCATGAGCAGGAAGCCTAGGTCTCCAAACCTGTGCATTTATTGCAGCTGATTAATGTCCTGTGTATTCAGATTATTTCCGGTTTATGTTTTAAAGTCGAGGGCAGTAATTGTCCAAATTTTTTTGTTTTTTAGAATATCGATTTGGGGACTTACTAGACACACATTGTGAAGGAGTATTGGGAATTGTATTATACATGCTGTGATAAGTGTTTGTTCTTGAATTGCCCTTGTATAATCATTTGTGAATTAGGCCATCTTGAGATTGCATTCTGATCTCTGAATCCAAGGTTGTAGATTGACCAAACACTGACCTAACTTAACCCAGAATACGGTATATATTGTTAACCTTGCATGAAATAGCCGCTGGCGGGGTGTAATAATAACACCGTGTATAAAGTAGCCACAGGTGGAGTGTAATAACACAGTGTATAAAGTAGGCGGAGTGTAATAATAATACTGTGTATGAAGTAGCCACAGGCGGAGTGTAATAATAATACTGTGTATGAAGTAGCCACAGGCGGAGTGTAATAATAATACTGTGTATGAAGTAGCCACAGGCGGAGTGTAATAACACAGTGTATAAAGTAGGCGGAGTGTAATAATAATACTGTGTATGAAGTAGCCACAGGCGGAGTGTAATAATAATACTGTGTATGAAGTAGCCACAGGCGGAGTGTAATAATAATACTGTGTATGAAGTAGCCACAGGCGGAGTGTAATAATAATACTGTGTATGAAGTAGCCACAGGCGGAGTGTAATAATAATACTGTGTATGAAGTAGCCACAGGCGGAGTGTAATAACACAGTGTATAAAGTAGGCGGAGTGTAATAATAATACTGTGTATGAAGTAGCCACAGGCGGAGTGTAATAATAATACTGTGTATGAAGTAGCCACAGGCGGAGTGTAATAACACAGTGTATAAAGTAGGCGGAGTGTAATAATAATACTGTGTATGAAGTAGCCGCAGGCGGAGTGTAATAACACAGTGTATAAAGTAGGCGGAGTGTAATAATAATACTGTGTATGAAGTAGCCGCAGGCGGAGTGTAATAACACAGTGTATAAAGTAGGCGGAGTGTAATAATAATACTGTGTATGAAGTAGCCACAGGCGGAGTGTAATAACACAGTGTATAAAGTAGGCGGAGTGTAATAATAATACTGTGTATGAAGTAGCCACAGGCGGAGTGTAATAACACAGTGTATAAAGTAGGCGGAGTGTAATAATAACACTGTGTATGAAGTAGCCACAGGCGGAGTGTAATAACACGGTGTATAAAGTAGGCGGAGTGTAATAATAATACTGTGTATGAAGTAGCCACAGGCGGAGTGTAATAACACGGTGTATAAAGTAGGCGGAGTGTAATAATAATACTGTGTATGAAGTAGCCACAGGCGGAGTGTAATAACACGGTGTATAAAGTAGGCGGAGTGTAATAATAATACTGTGTATGAAGTAGCCGCAGGCGGAGTGTAATAACAGTGTATAAAGTAGGCGGAGTGTAATAATAATACTGTGTATGAAGTAGCCACAGGCGGAGTGTAATAATAATACTGTGTATGAAGTAGCCACAGGCGGAGTGTAATAACACAGTGTATAAAGTAGGCGGAGTGTAATAATAATACTGTGTATGAAGTAGCCGCAGGCGGAGTGTAATAATAATACTGTGTATGAAGTAGCCGCAGGCGGAGTGTAACAATACTGTGTATTTCAATCAAACTTATAACACCATTTTAACTTTTTAAACATTTTAACATAGGAACCCTTATTTGATAGCAGCTTCACAAGTCTTGCATCCATTGAACTTGTGAGTTTTTGGACAGTTTCTGCTTGAATTTGTTTGCAAGATGTCAGAACAGCCCCCCAGAGCTGCTGTTTGGATGTAAACTGCCTCCCACCCTCATAGAGCTTTTGCTTGAGGATCCTCCAAAGCTTCTCAATAGGATTGAGGTCAGGGGCTTTCTCTCCTTTTATCCCCATAGCAGCCATTTATGCAGAGGTATTCTTTGCAGCATGAGATGGTGCATTGTCATGCATGAAGATGATTTTATTACGGAAAGCATAGTTCTTCCTTCTGTACTAGGGAAGAAAGTGGTCAGTCAGAAACTCCACATACTTTGCAGAGGTCATCTTTACGCCTGCGGGGACCCTAAAGGGCCCGACCAGCTCTCTTCCCATGATTCCAGCCCAAAACATGACTCCACCACTGCCTTGCTGACGTCGCAGCCTTGTTGGAACAGAGTGGCCGTCCACCAACCATCCACTACTCATCCATCTGGACCATCCAGGGTTGCACGGCACTCACCAGTGAACAAGACTGTTTGAAAATTAGTCTTCATGTATTTTTCTGCCCAATGGAGCCGTTTCTGCTTGTGAGCATTGGTTAGTGGTGGCCGAATAGAAGGTTTATGCACAGTTGCAAGACTCTGGAGGAGTCTCCAGAGGCACCAGCAGCTTCAAATATCTGTTTGCTGCTATGTAATGGTATTTTAGCAGCTGCTCTCTTGATCCGATGCATGGATCAGGCAGAAATCTTCCTCAATGTGCCTTTATCTACACAAACCCGTCTGTGCTCTGAATCAGCCACAAATCTCTTAATAGTGCGATGATCACGCTTAACTTTTCGTGAAATATCTGTTTTCATACCTCGTCCAAGGCATTGAACTATTTCACTCTTTTCGTCAGCAGAGAGATCCTTTTTCTTCCCCATATTGCATGAACATGGTGCTCTGCTTAATAATGTGGAACACCCTCCTTTAGTAGTTTTTCCTTAAACTGGGCTCACCTGGCAATCTAATTATCACAGGTGTCCGAGATTGTTTTCAGTGATCAAAAGAGCCCTGAGACACAATGCCATCCATGAGTTAAACAGAAAAACAAAATGCTTAAAGGACCACTATAGTGCCCTGAGGGTGCCCCCACACTCAGGGACCCCCTCCCGCCGGGCTCTGGGGAGAGGAAAGGGGTTAAAACTTACCTTTCTCCAGCGCCGGGCGGGGAGCTCTCCTCCTCCGATCCTCCTCCTCTCCTCCCATTCGGCTGAATGCGCACGCGCGGCAAGAGCTGCGCGCGCATTCAGCCGGTCTCATAGGAAAGCATTATCAATGCTTTCCTATGGACGCTTGCGTGCTCTCACTGTGATTTTCACAGTGAGAATCACGCAAGCGCCTCTAGCGGCTGTCAATGAGACAGCCACTAGAGGCTTTGAGGGCTGGATTAACCCATTTATAAACATAGCAGTTTCTCTGAAACTGCTATGTTTATAAAAAAAAAATGTGTTAACCCTAGCTGGACCGGGCACCCAGACCACTTCATTAAGCTGAAGTGGTCTGGGTGCCTAGAGTGGTCCTTTAATCTTTGTGACACTTAAATAGAATTTGCATAATAATTTGGAACAGGGTGTAACACAGTGTATGATGTAGCCGCAGGTGGAGTGTAATAATACCATGTATGAAGTAGCCGCAGGCAGAGTGTAATAATAATACCATGTATGAAGTAGCCGCGGGCAGAGTGTAATAATAACACCGTGTATGAAGTAGCCGCGGGCAGAGTGTAATAATAACACCGTGTATGAAGTAGCCGCGGGCAGAGTGTAATAATAACACTGTGTATGAAGTAGCCGCGGGCAGAGTGTAATAATAACACTGTGTATGAAGTAGCCGCGGGCAGAGTGTAATAATAACACTGTGTATGAAGTAGCCGCGGGCAGAGTGTAATAATAACACTGTGTATGAAGTAGCCGCGGGCAGAGTGTAATAATAACACTGTGTATGAAGTAGCCGCGGGCAGAGTGTAATAATAACACTGTGTATGAAGTAGCCGCGGGCAGAGTGTAATAATAACACTGTGTATGAAGTAACCGCGGGCAGAGTGTAATAATAACACCGTGTATGAAGTAGCCGCGGGCAGCGTGTAATAATAACACTGTGTATGAAGTAGCCGCGGGCAGAGTGTAATAATAACACTGTGTATGAAGTAGCCGCGGGCAGAGTGTAATAATAACACTGTGTATGAAGTAGCCGCGGGCAGAGTGTAATAATAACAGTGTGTATGAAGTAGCCGCAGGCAGCGTGTAATAATAACACTGTGTATGAAGTAGCCGCAGGCAGAGCGTAATAATAACACTGTGTATGAAGTAGCCGCGGGCAGAGTGTAATAATAACACTGTGTATGAAGTAACCGCGGGCAGAGTGTAATAATAACACTGTGTATGAAGTAGCCGCAGGCAGAGCGTAATAATAACAGTGTGTATGAAGTAGCCGCAGGCAGAGTGTAATAATAACACTGTGTATGAAGTAACCGCAGGCAGAGTGTAATAATAACACTGTGTATGAAGTAGCCGCAGGCAGCGTGTAATAATAACACTGTGTATGAAGTAGCCGCGGGCAGAGTGTAATAATAACAGTGTGTATGAAGTAGCCGCGGGCAGAGTGTAATAATAACACTGTGTATGAAGTAACCGCGGGCAGAGTGTAATAATAACACTGTGTATGAAGTAGCCGCGGGCAGAGTGTAATAATAACACTGTGTATGAAGTAGCCGCAGGCAGAGCGTAATAATAACACTGTGTATGAAGTAGCCGCGGGCAGATTGTAATAATAACACTGTGTATGAAGTAGCCGCAGGCAGAGTGTAATAATAACACTGTGTATGAAGTAACCGCGGGCAGAGTGTAATAATAACACTGTGTATGAAGTAACCGCGGGCAGAGTGTAATAATAACACTGTGTATGAAGTAGCCGCGGGCAGAGTGTAATAATAACACTGTGTATGAAGTAGCCGCGGGCAGAGTGTAATAACACTGTGTATGAAGTAGCCGCAGGCAGAGCGTAATAATAACACTGTGTATGAAGTATCCGCAGGCAGAGCGTAATAATAACACTGTGTATGAAGTAGCCGCAGGCAGAGCGTAATAATAACACTGTGTATGAAGTAGCCGCGGGCAGAGTGTAATAATAACACTGTGTATGAAGTAGCCGCGGGCAGAGTGTAATAATAACACTGTGTATGAAGTAGCCGCGGGCAGAGTGTAATAATAACACTGTGTATGAAGTAGCCGCGGGCAGAGTGTAATAATAACACTGTGTATGAAGTAGCCGTTCAATAGCCATTTAATTGGTCTTTTGTATAATGCTGAGATGTTTGAATCTAATTTTAGTCGTATTATTGCTGAGATCTACATGATTGTATTGTGAAGGTCTGTACTGATCACCTTGACATCTTCTAATCGAACATTCCAGCTGAATAGGCACATTTTATAACACGCATGTTCGGAGATCTTCACATTCAGCCCTGTAATTCCTTATGTTTTCCTCAAACCTTATCTTTAACCCTTGCAGAACACAGGGTTAATCCATTAGGCAGGAATAGGGGTTAGTGTGTCCCGTAGTGTTTTTATATGTGAACACGGCCCGTTCTATTAACAGATGTTACATTACATGTGAGAGCACGCTCCAGCTCTCCTGCAGATCTCCTCCATGAAACCTTTTGTGAAGGCAGATTAATTAAATGTTCACTCTGCTTAAACAACGCCAAATTCCTGATTTCTGTACATAGAACATTCCATCTTGGTGCTGCGCTTTCTAATGAGTAGATGTACTGCTGGAGCAGTTCAATCTATTAGACATTCAACCTGTTATCATTATTATTACTGGTATTTATATAGTGCAAGCATATTCCGTAGTGCTTTACAATTTTATCAAAGGTGGAGATTTACAAAAGACAATTACAAAACCTTACAGGAACAATAGGTTGAAGAGGGCCCTGCTCAAACGAGCTTACAGTCTATAGGAGGTGGGGTATAAAACATAACAGGACAGGAAATGGCAATCAAACAAGGTGGGAGTGAAGCAGAGCTGGAGGAGAGAGTAGAGTGCTGCCCTTTAGGAGAGAGCAAGGGACAGGTATGTGAGGTAGAGGTTACTCTGGGAGGCCATAAGCTTGCCTAAAGAGATGGGTTTTGAGGCACTTTTTAAGTGATTGAAGACTAGGGTAGAGTCTGATGGCGGTAGGCAGGCTATTCCATAGGAAGGGAGCCGCCCGCGAGAAGTCCTGCAAGAGTGAGTTGGCTGTAAGGGTGCGAGTAGCGGACAGGAGAAGGTCACGTGCAGAGCGGAGAGACTGCGAAGGGACATTCCTATGGATCTGTGAAGAGATATGAGGGTCTAGAATTGGTCAGTGCTTTATAGGTGTGGATAAGTACCTTGAATTTATTCTTACTGGATACAGGAAGCCAATGTAAGGACTGACCGAGGGGAGAGGTGTGAGAGGAGCGACAGGAGAGGAAAATCAGTCTAATGCATTCATTACAGACTAGCAGGGGAATAAGACTTGTGGGAAGACCTATTATCAGAGAGTTACAATAATTCATGCGAGAGATTACTAGAGCATGAACAGGCTCTTTTGTAGCATCTTGTGTAAGAAAGGGCGGGATGCGGGCTATGTTTTTAAGGTGGAATCTACAGGATTTGGTAACAGACCGGCTGTGAGGCTCAAATGTGAGGCCAGAATCAAGTAGAACGCCAAGACAGCGCACTTGCAAGGATCGACTGATGTGGGTACCACTCATTTGACGGGAGAGTGAAGGAGGTGGATCAGTATTAGGAGGAGGAAAGACAAGGAGCTCAGTTTTAGAGAGACTGAGTTTCAGAAAGCGGGAATGTTACCACAGGGAGGACATCCAGTCATAGATGGAAGAAAGGAAGCAGTGACCTGTTGCAGGACGGCAGGGGAGAGGTCCGGGGAGGAGCAGTATATCTGAGTGTCGTTAGCGTACAGGTGGTAGTGGAATCCAAATGAGGTAATAGGTTTGCCAAGAGAGGCAGTATAAAGAGAAAATAGAAGGGGACCAAGGACAAAGCCTTGGGGGACTCCAACATAGACATGACGAAGAGAGGACACTGAATGAGTGTTGGAGAGATAAGAGGAAAACCAGGAGAGGACAGTGTCACAGAGACAGTGAAGAGTTTGATACGGTTGATAATGTTCTCCTTTTCCAAAGGTGGCAGAGAGGTGAAGAAGAATTAGTACAGAGTAGTGCCCTTTGGATTTAGCTGCGATTAGGTTGTTAGTGACTTTAATAAAAGCAGTCTCAGTAGAGTTGAGGGGGAGAAAGCCAGACTGAAGAGGGTCAGGGAGAGAGTTGGAATTGAGGAAGCAAGTCAGACGGGTAAAGACGAGTCTTTCCAGAAGCTTTGAGGAAAAAGGGAGCAGGGATATGAGGCCATAGTTAGAAGGGGAGGACGGGTCAAGAGGTGTGGGTTTTTTTTTAAATGGGTACTACAGTAGCATGCTTAAGGGCAGCAGGGACAACACATCTTCCATGCCACAATCTGTAGAGGGATTCCATGTAGAAGATAAAACTCCATTAATTCACATTTTACAAGCTGGTACGTGAGCTAGCCAAAATATAATTATCTCTTAATAAATATTATCATGTGAGATTTTACCAGCAAATGTTAATTCATCCAGCTCGACCTTTCTTCACCTTTCTCTGTCCCATCTCTAATGTGTTGTGTGAATGATGGACATCTGATTTGGTGACATCAAGCTTTCTAGATTCTTCTGCTTTCTTTCTTACTGTAAAGAATCCTTTCCTTTGTTTTAAGCTACCGTAAATCTTCTTTCTTCGAGTCTCAATGGATCACCTCTTATTATATGTACAGTCCTGTTGGTAAACAGGCTACCGGATCGATTACAAGTCTGTATTTTAGACAAGTAGATCTATTAATAGTCCTCCAAAGTATTTAATATGTGTATGGGACGGACAATAGGAGAGATTCTCATTCTGGAATGCTTTATTTCTCCTTAATCAACTGTGTATTGGTTGCGTTTTAGTGTAAATTACTTTCTATATGTATCTTTTTTTAAGGCAATCAATGGAAACTAGAAAAAAAAATGTTCAGAGATAAAGTGTGTGGTGCATAGGCTGAATCTGCTGGATGTACGTAGGATTATTCTGGGAGTGTGTCTGGCACGGAAGTATTGTATTGAGTGATTCTGCATGGCGTGGGGGCAGGATTCCGCTGATTGAGTGGGCGTGTGTGGGGTGAGTCTGGGTGGCTTGGCCTGGGTGCAGGGGGATTCTGCTGGGTGGCTTGGCCTGGGTGCAGGGGGATTCTGCTGGGTGGCTTGGCCTGGGTGCAGGGGGATTCTGCTGGGGGGGCTTGGGCTGGGTGCAGGGGGATTCTGCTGGGTGGCTTGGCCTGGGTGCAGGGGGATTCTGCTGGGTGGCTTGGCCTTGGTGCAGGGGGATTCTGCTGGGTGGCTTGGCCTGGGTGCAGGGGGATTCTGCTGGGTGGCTTGGCCTGGGTGCAGGGGGATTCTGCTGGGGGGCTTGGCCTGGGTGCAGGGGGATTCTGCTGGGGGGCTTGGCCTGGGTGCAGGGGGGATTCTGCTGGGTGGCTTGGCCTGGGTGCAGGGGGGATTCTGCTGGGGGGCTTGGGCTGGGTGCGGGGGGATTCTGCTGGGGGGCTTGGGCTGGGTGCGGGGGGATTCTGCTGGGGGGCTTGGGCTGGGTGCGGGGGGATTCTGCTGGGGGGCTTGGCCTGGGTGCGGGGGGATTCTGCTGGCGGGCTTGGACTGGGTGCGGGGAGATTCTGCTGGCGGGCTTGGCCTGGGTGCGGGGAGATTCTGCTGGCGGGCTTGGCCTGGGTGCGGGGAGATTCTGCTGGCGGGCTTGGCCTGGGTGCGGGGAGATTCTGCTGGCGGGCTTGGCCAGGGTGCGGGGCCAAGTCTGCTGGGTGGTTTGGCCAGGGTGCGGGGCCAAGTCTGCTGGGTGCGGGCGCAGTCTGCTGGGTGGCTTGTGTATGGACAGGAGTGGGACTGGATTCTGTTTGTAGCTGCTGTTTGGAGAAGTCACTGAGGATAATGAAGTGCTGGCAAGCTGTGGTCCGATATACTACTGACTGGTGTTAACTTCCCTCGATATGGGGAACATTTGCACTGGATATTAGTTTTGCGTAAACCAGAATGTCTAGTTATCCCCTCTGTACTGTTGGACTAAATAGAGAGAAAGGGGATGTCCCTTTCCAAGACGTTTTTATAAAGCAATTAATCTGTAATTGAGAACATTTTTACTTTATTTTGCCTTTACTACTTTGAGCTTTATTTTTCTTGGACGCTGGGGTTTTGCCACAGTATCTCAGTCCAACCTCGTTTCTCTTCCCTGTCCCCTCTTTAAATTCCAGCTCTACGGCTTTATAACAGGAAACTAAAATACATGTTGTTTTCAGGTCCCCAATGCTGCCAAGCCAGCAGCAGGCAGTGCCCGCCCACAGGCACCCAGCAATCACAAACCGGGCAGTGCCAATGTGAGTAGAAGATGTAATATCTGGGTTCTCACCTGCAACTCTCAAATTCTCCCATCACTGACTGGGCTGTGAAGTTGGCCACGTGCCTTCAGTTAAATCTTCTTTTACGGAGACCTGCGTGGGTATAGTGGGTGTCCTTTACTTGTGCCCCTGCAAGAGTGCCTAATATTTAATGGACAAAAACAAGTGTAATGGTATATGGCTGCATGCTGCTTTTAAGCAAGGAAACTGTAGCTGCATGTTGACTACAGATAGGGACAATCACACGCCAATAAAGCCTGGTACAAAGCTGTCATCCTGGCGCCTTGCCCCATTGAGCAAATGCAAATCAGAGCAGCGATAAACACAGGGCTCTTTGTTTCCTTCCAATAACCGCTCACCCATTTTTAGTCCTTGCAGAAGGCAGTGGGTGCCAAGCCCGGAACGAAGATCACTACTTCTAGTGCAATCGTTACAGTTCCACCTTTTACCATCATAGAGTTTTATCTTGGGTTCTCCGGGTTAACTCTTCAAATTATGTGTTAGTTATCCACTGTGGCTCCTCCAAGGCATTATATCCCTTCCTTCATGGAAAGAAAAGTTGGGAACATTTGCACTATATTACTGTAAGGGTAATCTGTCAGCAGACCTCAAAACTCATGGTTACATTAGGCAAAAACGTTAAAATATTAAACCTTTGAATCACTCTGATTTTCTTTCTATTGTATATCAATCTGTAAGTGCGTTGGGGGTTTTATATAAAGATCAGTTTTTGGTCTAAAATGGCGCAGTCACCAAAAACCCAATGGAATTTTCTGCCAATTACTCGATTTCTAGAGCTTTAACCCAAAATGTGTCTTTATCCAGTACCCTCAATGGCATGGTATGTTGGAGGATAGAAATGGCGTGTAGTATGTTCAGAGTGAGCGAGGCACCCTCTCCTCGGAGCCGCACTATCTATTTACAGATTGCCTTTATCTGGATTACAGGTGCAGATTGTAAACAAGAAGATTGACGTTTCAAAAGTGTCTTCCAAGTGCGGCTCCAAAGCAAATCTCAAGCCTAAATCAGGTAATATGATTCATTTCTAAATTACATATGGTGACTATCACAGTGCAGTGTGTGGGTCTGTAATCTGAAGGCATGCAAGTCCTGGCCTGCCTGAGAGTAGTGGGAATCTGTTAATAGACAGGCAAAAAGGAAAGGTCAAAAGACCTATTATTCTTCCCTTGGTGAGACAGATATAAAATATACAATCATACATGTATACATGCCCTCAGAAAGCTTGTATTTCATGAAAGCACATATTGAGAATTGGAGATGGGGGATAAAAAAGTTACAAACTTACCGTACCAGGAAAGGTTAAAGGATCTTAACATGTATAGCTTGGAGGAAAGACGAGACAGGGGGCATATGATAGAAACATTTAAATACATAAAGGGAATCAACACAGTAAAGGAGGAGACTATATTTAAAAGAAGAAAAACTGCCACAACAAGAGGAAATAATCTTAAATTAGAGGGACAAAGGTTTAAAAATAATATCAGGAAGTATTACTTTACTGAGAGGGTAGTGGATGCATGGAATAGCCTTCCAGCTGAAGTGGTAGAGGTTAACACAGTAAAGGAGTTTAAGCATGCGTGGGATAGGCATAAGGCTATCCTAACTATAAGATAAAGCCAGGGACTAATGGAAGTATTTAGAAAATTGGGCAGATTAAATGGGCCGAATAGTTCTTATCTGCCGTCACATTCTATGTTTCTGTAAGATACCTGCCTAATAATGTGTCTGGAACGAATTATACTGCTACGATAGATCCCACTTAAGATCAAATGCAGTAATAGCTGGCCCTAGATGTATTGTAGTAAACTCTGAAGCATCCCCAATAAATACGCTGCTCGAGGTTCTAGAACTAGTGGGATAATATGCCAGGAGGTAAGAATTAGGTGGCAATCCCCCCATAAAAAGTGGTAATTAGGCATGTCTAAAGACCTTCTAGCTACCGTAATATAGGAAATTACACAAAGCAAAGATGGTCTGCAGAATTCACTAGGGTTGCTGCATCTAAACCAAACTATACAAAATGTAAACTGAAAATGCTGGCTCTCCAGGGCAGGGGGAATGGGACACTAGAGGGCAGTAGAGGGAGACATGGTGAGTAAAGTGTGAGAGATTGAAATCGGAGTATTTTTATTTGGTACTATTTAGACTGGTCTCTGGTTTTACATCGCAATTTAAAGTGATAGCTGAAATGGTTATTAGGTGTTGATAAAGCAGAGATTGACTGTGAATTGTGCCAGGAATAGAACGGACGCACAGAATGGAGGCACTATTCGCACTGTCAATATCAATCATGATTTATTTGTAGCTGCATAGGGCCTACTGTCAGAAAACATGTCCTCCCAGATCACACATGCTTGGTGAGGCCACGATTTCAGGGATATCTTCTTACCAGAGCCATGTGTTTGTGTTCAGGGCACAATGTGTCCTCTGTTGAACATGAACTCACTTGACCTCCGGTTACCTTAAAGAACCTTTGTTTAATCCCCCGATTAGAGTGATCCGATAATCCCCACTCCTTAGACGATGATAACATTCTGAGGTTAAACATGCAGTTTAGGAAGCCATTTCCAGGCCACGGTGGTGGATCAGCTATTACACCATAGCAGCTGGAATTTGGGGACTAATGTATGAGTACCAGTCCTGTTCTGATCCATGCAAGTAGAAAGACTGGAGACCTAAACAGATGCATTTTGTTTACATTGTTTAATGTGCTCTAGCCTGTTGCACAGTATTTTGGTAAATCTTGGCAGATTAAGCAAGGAATCATGGTGAATGGGGCGGACTGACCGGTCGGGCACTTCGGACATGGTCCGAGGGCCCGGCCGGGAGGGGGGCCCGCCAGCCCCTTTAAATGCTGCAGCCGCCTGAGCGCTCTGAGCAGCTCGGCCACGCTACAGGGGAGGGGGGTTAAAAAGAGAGAGGGAGGGGGGTTAAAAAGAGAGAGGGAGGGGAGGGGGGTTAAAGAGAGGGAGGGGAGGGGGTTAAAGAGAGGGAGGGGAGGGGGGTTAAAGAGAGGGAGGGGAGGGGGGTTAAAGAGAGGGAGGGGAGGGGGGTTAAAGAGAGGGAGGGGAGGGGGGTTAAAGAGAGGGAGGGGAGGGGGGTTAAAGAGAGGGAGGGGAGGGGGGTTAAAGAGAGGGAGGGGAGGGGGGTTAAAGAGAGGGAGGGGAGGGGGGTTAAAGAGAGGGAGGGGAGGGGGGTTAAAGAGAGGGAGGGGAGGGGGGTTAAAGAGAGGGAGGGGAGGGGGGTTAAAAAGAGGGAGGGGAGGGGGGTTAAAGAGAGGGAGGGGAGGGGGGTTAAAGAGAGGGAGGGGAGGGGGGTTAAAGAGAGGGAGGGGAGGGGGGTTAAAGAGAGGGAGGGGAGGGGGGTTAAAGAGAGGGAGGGGAGGGGGGTTAAAGAGAGGGAGGGGAGGGGGGTTAAAGAGAGGGAGGGGAGGGGGGTTAAAGAGAGGGAGGGGAGGGGGGTTAAAGAGAGGGAGGGGAGGGGGGTTAAAGAGAGGGAGGGGAGGGGGGTTAAAGAGAGGGAGGGGAGGGGGGTTAAAGAGAGGGAGGGGAGGGGGGTTAAAAAGAGGGAGGGGAGGGGGGTTAAAAAGAGGGAGGGGAGGGGGGTTAAAAAGAGGAGGGGAGGGGGGTTAAAAAGAGGAGGGGAGGGGGGTTAAAAAGAGAGGGGGAGGGGTTAAAAAGAGAGGGGGGGTAAGAAGAGAGCGGGAGAGGGGGGGTAAGAAGAGAGCGGGAGGGGGGGGTAAGAAGTGAGGGGGAGGGGGAGAGTAAGAAGTGAGGGGGAGAGTAAGAAGTGAGGGGGAGGGTAAGAAGGGAGGGGGAGGGTAAGAAGGGAGGGGGGAGGGGGGAGTAAGAGGAAGGCAATTGCCCCTTCCCCTGTCCGCACGCACCGTGCGGGCAGCCGGCAGGGGAGGGAGGAAGAGAGGACCCGGGAGCTCAGCCTGCAGCTCCTCTGGGTCCTTCTTGCGCGAGCACAGATCGTTGCCGCGGTTACCACGGCAACGTTACGGCTCTTGCAAGAGTAAACTCTAGCCCTGGAGCTACTGGCTAGAGTTCACTCTCAACACTGTGACCACCAGGGATTCCTGGTGGTCGCAGTGGTGAGAGTGAACTCTAGCCCCATAAACACACTGCCCCCATAAACACACTGCCCCCATAAACACACTGCCCCCATAAACACACTGCCCCCATAAACACACTGCCCCCATAAACACACTGCCCCCATAAACACACTGCCCCCATAAACACACTGCCCCCATAAACACACTGCCCCCATAAACACACTGCCCCCATAAACACACTGCCCCCATAAACACACTGCCCCCATAAACACACTGCCCCCATAAACACACTGCCCCCATAAACACACTGCCCCCATAAACACACTGCCCCCATAAACACACTGCCCCCATAAACACACTGCCCCCATAAACACACTGCCCCCATAAACACACTGCCCCCATAAACACACTGCCCCCATAAACACACTGCCCCCATAAACACACTGCCCCCATAAACACACTGCCCCCACAAACACACTGCCCCCACAAACACACTGCCCCCACAAACACACTGCCCCCACAAACACACTGCCCCCACAAACACACTGCCCCCACAAACACACTGCCCCCACAAACACACTGCCCCCACAAACACACTGCCCCCACAAACACACTGCCCCCACAAACACACTGCCCCCACAAACACACTGCCCCCACAAACACACTGCCCCCACAAACACACTGCCCCCACAAACACACTGCCCCCACAAACACACTGCCCCCACAAACACACTGCCCCCACAAACACACTGCCCCCACACACCATACACATTCACACATTGCCCCCCCAACACATTTACACACATTGCCCCACACACCCTACACATTTACACACATTGCCCCACACACCCTACACATTTACACACATTGCCCCACACACCCTACACATTTACACACATTGCCCCACACACCCTACACATTTACACACATTGCCCCACACACCCTACACATTTACACACATTGCCCCACACACCCTTCACATTTACACACATTGCCCCACACACCCTACACATTTACACACATTGCCCCACACACCCTACACATTTACACACATTGCCCCACACACCCTACACATTTACACACATTGCCCCACACACCCTACACATTTACACACATTGCCCCACACACCCTACACATTTACACACTACACCTCCTCATTCACACACTGAACCTCCTCATTCACACACTGAACCTCCTCATTCACACTGCATCCCTTACACATTGCACCACTCCTCCTATACCCTGCTACAGCCTCATATCCCAGCAGACCCCAGGTAAGTTGTCAAACTGTTCTTAAACGGTCTGACTATTTACTCTGGGAGGGGGGCCCGGCCCTCCTGGCACCATAACGACTACACAGAGCAGTAGTGGTTATTGTGCATGGATTATTTCTTTAAATAATCTACAAGTGCCCCAGTAGCACTTGTAGGCCGGCCACAGGCAGGCCGGCCAGAAAGCCAGCCCACAGGCCACCAGTTAGGCTTACAGCCAGCAAGCACACAGTCTGCCAACCGCAGCCAGAAAGCCACAGCCTGCCGGCCACAGCCTGCCGGCCACAGCCTGCCGGCCACAGCCGGCAAGCCCACAGCCTGCCGGCCAGCCCACAGCCTGCCGGCCGCAGCCGGCCAGCCCACAGCCAGCCGGCCGCAGCCGGCCAGCCCACAGCCTGCCGGCCGCAGCCGGCCAGCCCACAGCCTGCCGGCCACAGCCTACGGCCAGCCCACAGCCTACGGCCAGCCCACAGCCTGCCGGCCAGCCCACAGCCTGCCGGCCAGCCCACAGCCTGCCGGCCAGGTAAGAGGAGCCAACTTGGCCTAGGTATCAGCGAGCTATGTTGTGTTGCTATATTGTGAATAGGAACCAGAGTGTTGGAGAGACCCCCCTCCAGGCCCCATTAGACTCCATTGTAGTCTCTAATGGGACCTGGAGGAAATTATTTCTAACACACTCTCTAAAGGACACTGAGATAGCCTCTGCTAGAAAGACTCCCCTCCATGGCCCATTAGCCCTCAATTGTAGTCTCTACTGGGGCCTTGAAGGGATTATTGCACTTTTGTTCCTTGTGTCTAAAGATTGTGTAGGGTGTAGCTGGAGGCGGTGCATGGAGGTGGGACATGGGTGGCGCTTGCTGCGGAGTATGGGTGGGGCCTGTAAGGGGGCCCTTGATTTATTTTGCCCGGGGGCCCTGAGGGTTCTCAGTCCGCCCCTGATGGTGATACAAGCTGTTCCTGCTGCAATTTCAGAGTGGGCTGAACTGTGCCAAGTTCTAACTACCTCCATGTTGTATTCCATCTACTGCCTGTAGAAATCTTCTTTCTCTAGCTTGTCAAGCGACGACTACCATGCACAACCCGATGGCACCCTACCTGCTTATACCTGTTATTGTACCCATGTTGCTGCCCTCTAGTGGCAGGCACACCAAATTACCCTGGTATTCCAGGAGTGTCTAAAATAACCGTGCACCGTGAGAGTTAAGTGTACGCCTAGGCTTCTTAAGATGGCTGCAGAATGATGTAACGGTTAGGATTTTACTGTATCTGCTCTGTTTTAATAACATTCTAAATGGAGAATTCTAAAATCTCTCACCAAGGGACTCTGTGCTTTAGGTCCGAAGATTGGGAAGGAGCCGCAAGCGTGTATTCCAAGGGAAGGCAACCTTCGACACTCTAGATGTTGACTACGTCACCTGTAATGCTCTTACAGCCATAAATCTGGCAAAGCATCTGGGGAGATGTAGCCCAAAACATCTTGAGTACAGAAAGACTCCTTCCCCTGGTCTATTCTAAAGGTGGCCTGTGTGAGGTGCATGAGGACAGATTGCAGGAAATGCCTATATTCATGGATGTATAATTTTTATACTGTGAATAGAGCCATGCAATCTTCTAAACACTATGTAAATGTCGGCTCTTCTAATTCCCCCCTTGCTAGGTGGAGGAGACTCGAAGTCTGAAGCAAGCAATGGAAATTTGAAAAAGCAGGAAGAGACCATGTCTGCGCCAAAAGAAAATGCTAACGTAAGCCTTCTCAAAGGACACTGATCCCTTCCAAACATCTGCCCCCCCATATGTCAGTCTAAGTCCCATCCTCTTGTCTCACTGTCCTCCTGCCGCCCCCATGTCATTTTAAGTACTCTCCCCTCCTGCCGCCCCCATGTCAGTCTAAGTACTATCCTATCCTCTTATCTCAGTCCTGCCGCCCCCATGTCAGTCTAAGTACTATCCCATCCTCTTGTCTCAGTCCTGCCGCCCCAATGTCAGTCTAAGTACTCTCCCATCCTCTTGTCTCACCGTCCTGCCGCACAACACACACAGAGGGAATGTCAGTTCTGTTAGTACTGGGGCACGGTACAGGAGGAGATGGCAATACGCCATGCCACAGATCCATATCCAAGTACTGTAAACTCTGAAAGTAATGTTCTCAATAATCCCAGAAAGATGTTTTTATTTAACTCCTCTGCAGAAAGATTTAAAGAGCCCAGAAAGCGAGTCGGTCAGTCCTCCACAGAATGGACACCCTGCTACGCCCACTACAGCCCCAAGCGAGGAGGCACAAGAAAATGGAGTAGGAGATCTGGTTTCCTTGGAGAGTGGCAATCCAAAGGAAAATCAGAGCTTCAACACGCTTATACCAGAAACGAGTAAGATTATCCACCCTTCTTTCCATGCACCTCGTTAAATTGTGAGACAGAGAACCAGCATCCGACCAGGGACAGGCTCTCGTTAAATTGTGAGACAGAGAACCAGAACCCGACCAGGGACAGGCTCTCGTTAAATTGTGAGACAGAGAACCAGAACCCGATCAGGGACAGGCTCTCGTTAAATTGTGAGACAGAGAACCAGAACCCTATCAGGGACAGGCTCTCGTTAAATTGTGAGACAGAGAATCAGCACCCGATCAGAAAAAGGCTCCCGTTAAATTGTAAGACACAGAACCAGCACCCGATCAGGGACAGGCTCCCGTTAAATTGTAAGACACAGAACCAGCACCCGATCAGGGACAGGCTCCCGTTAAATTGTAAGACAGAGAACCAGCAACCAATTATGGAAAGTGAGCGATGGTATAGATTGCACACACTCTCTGATATTTTACGTAAACTGCTTATATCACTTTATGCTCGATATCAAAGGCATTTTATTGGCCCCTGGTAGCTGCAGGTGACATTGCTGTTTTATAAAGATGCCTATTCTAATGATCTTACTGCTCCCATGCCATATTTCTATTGTTATATGCAGTTTAATGATTTAGCCATGCTAGGTATTGTCCCATTGCCTGTATTTACATGATACAGGGACAGGGCAGCAATGTGCTAAATCCATCCACTTTTATAGAAGAAAGTTCTATAAGGTTTATTAGATTCTATCAGACAAGATTAACTTTTGTGTAACATAGAAGCTCTGGTTTTGTCCAGGAGAAATATCCCCTTTAACCCCTTAAGGACACATGACATGTGTGACATGTCATGATTCCCTTTTATTCCAGAAGTTTGGTCCTTAAGGGGTTAAAAGCTATAAGTCTCATTATTCCTAAAATATTTGCCATTGATCTGTAGCTGTATCAGTTAAACTTGGTTCCAGTTACTCGAGCCTAGTTAAGATCAGAGTGCTTATTAACAAAGCTTTGGCTATTGTCTCGGAAGCGCCCCGCATACTATGCTAGTGATGATAATCATCAATTCTCTTTCTATGCTCTCTTTAAATTGTTATGAAATGTCCTTACTTCATCATTACTGGTTTGTCCATAGAGGGAGTGTAGTAAATTCTTGGATACCTACCTATCCGGTACACTGTATTCGAACAGATCTCAGGTATTCTACCAGAACGTGTCCATAATGCTACATTTAACATATTATTTACTTTTGGTATTTTATGAATATAAACTAAAACATATTCGTAAATGTATTATAGAAGTTATTTCAGGTAAGCCAAAAATAACAAGAAAAAAAAACAAACATGTCTTTATTTTCCAGGCATCTAACGATGAATTTGTGGTGTCGTCTTCCATTTGTCTCATTGTTCGGTCTCCTCCCCATACAACTCCCACCATCTCTCCTTCCCACTTGTTGTCCATCCACCTCCGAAATCGCCATACTGTTTTACTGCAGATTAAAGAATTCTACTGCGATGTCCCGTGATGCCGCCAGAGAAAGATGGACCACGGAGGAGATGTCTCCACCCCCATGCCCTTTAGCCTTCCAGGCAGCACTTAACATCCCCTTTGACCCTCATCCTGCGTGGCTTAGCACATGAGACCGCAAGGGTTTGTGCCCTTTGATGCCTCCTCACCGCCGCTAAAGCTGCCTGTTGCTTCCATAAAGTCCTCTGAAGAGGACATATCTGCTGCTTCTTCCCAGCAAGGCTTGTGCTCCCATTTTTTTTTTTATTTAAACATTTGCTGCACTTTGAAAGACTTGCCCAAGGTTGGTCTTCTTAACTTGGTCTCGGGCTTGTAGGGTGAACAGTTAGTAGCATCCTCTTCTAGAGATCTTCTCTAGCCAGTAAGCTAGGAAGATGGCTCAAGAAATTGATTTATTTCAGGTTTGTAAGCAATGGAGTTAATTACTCCGTACCTCGCAAGCTCCCGACTGGGGTCAAAACCTGCTGTTAACGCAATGTTTTAATATCCTGCAATATGAATTTTAAGGGATTTGTAGAAATGTCCTTTAGCTCCAGAGCAGGAATATAATCAATGTCCATTTCTTGATTGAAAATCCTAGATATTTCTTGGGGCATTTCATGCCTAAAGTTAAAATGTTTGTCATTCTACAAAGAACTTGTCCATCCTGAAAGCTGAGGCCAGTCAAGAACCTTTACCCAACCTTGTTCTATTGGTTGCTCTAAAATCCCCATTGCAAACGATCGTTCATTGTGTTATTTAATATTAATAATGGTAAATGTTAAGTATATATATATATATATATGACACATGCACACAGTGTAGGCTGTCTCCAGTGTAGAATCCCAGACCTGTATTTGTCGTAGTATATGTGGAATTTTTGTGCCTACAATCTACAACCTATAGTTACTTACATTTCCTTAGTGACCGAGCATCACCCGCTTCTGCAGTGCTGGCTTCTTATTGACATATCGAGCAATTGTATCTGTGTTCATTTAGTTTTATTAATTTAAATGTCGATTCATTGGGGGATAAGAAATTGAAAGGCTGTAGCATGTTGGATGGAGAGTGTTGGTGTCTGGGCCGGATTGAATGGTCGTTTCCCCCCCTGTATCCGGGATGGGGGAGGGATTATGAACCATCCTGGACATTGAAGGAACGCCTTGTTTAGATCGAATACAGTAAACTTCGTGCCTTCAGACCAGCCGATCCATTTATTTGTTGGTCTGCGGATGTGATTTAACTCTGAATGCAAAGATATGTGTGTAGATTCTTTTAAAAGGCTTTTGTAAAAGAAATTCTCCTCCTGACAAAATCTCCAGGAATGAACGAAAGCTATTATTTTAGTCAAACTTTCTACCCTGATTTCACTTGAGGAAGAACATAAAATGCAGGTTAAGATATAGTTGGGGGTGGGGGTGTTTCCTTTGTTTCTTTTTTATTTTATTTTTTTGTGAAGGTTAAAACAAAAATAACGAAATGTGTTTTTGTATTATTGTGGTTTGAACTAACATTTAATGTGCTGTGACAGACACTAAAGGAATGATATGTAAATAAATATTCTGGGGTGTGTTCAGACTAAAAGGTTTTGCAAATTAGCGTTTTTGGGATCAGCGTGAGGGACAGTTGTTTCCAAGGCGCGAGCTGCTGAGTGATGACAGGAAGGAGCAGAGACGGTTAACATCATATCCCACAATCTGTACCTACCCACAGTTCTTATTGCACTTGTATTTTTATATATATATTAAAAATAAAATGTTTGCATGATTTCTAATAAAATGACGTTAAATGTAACAACATTGCATTTAAGTGGTCCTATAGTCGAAGTGTTTACTCCGAAATGAAACGTGTAATTTTGCAGAATTGGGATAAGACACCTTTTGGTGCTTTACCACTGGAGTGCTGTCAGAGGGTTAACCCTTTTTTCCCCATGCCTGGGACACTCGGTTTACTCGTTTGAGTGAGTAATGATTGCTCTTGGTTTCTGATGGAATACAGCACAATGTCTCAGGAACATGTTGGATATGCTAAATGTGTGTCTGAGGGTTTAAAAAACACTGATCTGTTCGGCTTACTTTAATCAGCAGCTTTTTAAAATTCTGCAATTCAGAGTTTAAAGTAACTCTGATCCAAGAAATGTTAATCCGGCTGTGTGGATAGGGACACTCCAGACCCCTAAAGCTTTAGCTTGCTGAAAAGCCTACTGTGTGAAAAGTGTTGTCTTTATTTTTTTTCTTCATTTAAAAAAATGCAGATTTCAATAGAAATTTACACTTTTATAAATCAACTTGGTTGCACCCCTGGCTTTCAATCTGATAACAGGTCTTGATACTTGCTGGTTTGGTTAGCTCAGTGAAGCTAAACTCAAGAGGCAGCAATTGCCCAGAGCATCTGCCTTGCAAAGACTTCTCATTGAGCTGCATTGGGAAGTCTATGATTGGACAGACACAGAAAGTCTGGGCGGAGTTAGAAGAGGAGGGCTTGTAAAGGCTGCAGACAAGTGAAATGTATGTTTGGCAAGATGTTTTTAGATCTACCCCCAATGACATAATGCATAATTAAAAGCATGCAAGTTTTCATTTGGGTTATGTCTACCCAATACTAATGGATCCAAATGAAAATATGGTTTTATTTTAGTCAAGATTAGCACATGTCCTGGGGGCACTGGGAGTTTTCATTCATCCTTGCAAAGCAACCCAGGAGTAGCAGTAAGTCGCCTACTATAGCACCAATTGTGCTTACTAAAGCAGGTCTGAACGTATTGATCCTGGTGGAATAATTCTTATCTGAGCACATTATCCCAATAATTAGAATATCTACATACATAACACCCACAGACCCGCTGCTCATTATGTGATCCTACAAGCAGGCTGCTCTCTGTGACCTGTCACTATGAAACATGCTAAGTTCTGCTTAGAGAGAGCTGAAAACGTTTAGCATCTTGTTGGAACTCTGCACCTGTATAATATCTGCCTTAGGGCTGAACCTGGCTGCAGCTATTGCCTCTTAACCCTTGGGGGCTAGCAAGTGTTAATTATAAATTCTTTCTCACCTCAGAACAAATAATCCTAATCGATTTTGGAAGCAGGTCCTATTAAACAGTTCTACTCCTTTTTGTAAGAAGTTTTCAAATGAGAGTTCACGTAGAATTTCTTTGATTCATGGATGAGTGGGAGGGAGCGGGCGACTGGGTTCTCTGAGTGGGAGGGAGCGGGCGCCTGGGTTCTCTGAGGGGGAGGGAGGGAGCGGGCGCCTGGGTTCTCTGAGTGGGAGGGAGGGAGCGGGCGCCTGGGTTCTCTGAGTGGGAGGGAGGGAGCGGGCGCCTGGGTTCTCTGAGTGGGAGGGAGGGAGCGGGCGCCTGGGTTCTCTGAGTGGGAGGGAGGGAGCGGGCGCCTGGGTTCTCTGAGTGGGAGGGAGGGAGCGGGCGACTGGGTTCTCTGAGTGGGAGGGAGGGAGGGAGCGGGCGACTGGGTTCTCTGAGTGGGAGGGAGGGAGGGAGCGGGCGACTGGGTTCTCTGAGTGGGAGGGAGGGAGGGAGGGAGCGGGCGACTGGGTTCTCTGAGTGGGAGGGAGGGAGGGAGCGGGCGACTGGGTTCTCTGAGTGGGAGGGAGGGAGCGGGCGACTGGGTTCTCTGAGTGGGAGGGAGGGAGCGGGCGACTGGGTTCTCTGAGTGGGAGGGAGGGAGGGAGCGGGCGACTGGGTTCTCTGAGTGGGAGGGAGGGAGGGAGCGGGCGACTGGGTTCTCTGAGTGGGAGGGAGGGAGGGAGCGGGCGACTGGGTTCTCTGAGTGGGAGGGAGGGAGGGAGCGGGCGACTGGGTTCTCTGAGTGGGAGGGAGGGAGGGAGGGAGGGAGCGGGCGACTGGGTTCTCTGAGTGGGAGGGAGGGAGCGGGCGCCTGGGTTCTCTGAGTGGGAGGGAGGGAGCGGGCGCCTGGGTTCTCTGAGTGGGAGGGAGGGAGGGAGCGGGCGCCTGGGTTCTCTGAGTGGGAGGGAGGGAGGGAGCGGGCGCCTGGGTTCTCTGAGTGGGAGGGAGGGAGGGAGCGGGCGCCTGGGTTCTCTGAGTGGGAGGGAGGGAGGGAGCGGGCGCCTGGGTTCTCTGAGTGGGAGGGAGGGAGGGAGCGGGCGCCTGGGTTCTCTGAGTGGGAGGGAGGGAGGGAGCGGGCGCCTGGGTTCTCTGAGTGGGAGGGAGGGAGGGAGCGGGCGCCTGGGTTCTCTGAGTGGGAGGGAGGGAGGCGGGCGCCTGGGTTCTCTGAGTGGGAGGGAGGGAGCGGGCGGGCGCCTGGGTTCTCTGAGTGGGAGGGAGCGGGCACCTGATTCAAAGGACAAGACTATGAGTTTGAGCGGTTGGATGCAAGTTGTTTGGGTGATTTGTGCAGAAAGGGTGGGTCCCCTGAAGCACTCCGTTAGAAAAGTAAGTACTGTCTACAAATACAGCACAACAGATTTTCCACCTATACTAAAACAAACCAACTGGATTTCAGTTCTTCATTTAGTAGTTATTCCAGGTATAAATTAGTGAGCTGTCCCAACTTCAGGGACTATTATACCCTTAGCAGTCTCTGCTGCTGATAATTACCATTGGCAATTATATAGTGCTAACTTATTCCGCAGCGCTTAACAATATTAGATAATGGTGACATTTAACAAAAAATAAGACCATTACCAAATGTTACATGAACAATAAATTTATGAGGACCCTGCTCAAATGAGCTTACCTAAGTTTCTCCATCTGCCTGTGGGATTATCATCCAGTAGAAGGCATTGCCGTAGACCCAGGTTAAATGACTGGTAACGTAGGACCTGTGACAGGTGGTCATGGACGGAAATCTCTCTGTTCTGCATTTTGTCTTGCAGTGTGCTTGCTCTATCTAACACTGCGCTGTCCTGTTGGGTTTCTGTCTTCTGCATTTCATTAAGGGACAGTTGGAGCATTTCACTTTGCGTCAAACATAATTTGATTATTCTAGATCCAGAGCAGGATCTTGGCAGATACATATGGATTGTTATTGAAAAAATGCTTTCTAGTTACATACAGAATGTCCTCCATCAAACTTGCCAGCTGTATGCATCATAGACTGCGGGTGAGTGATTAGCACCCGATTCCTGGTCTGAGACTAAACCGAAGATCTTCCACTGACTGTACCGGAGCAATATACTTTAATGGCAAATAAAATGATTTGAGAAATATCAGTTGAAGTGCCATATTTATTGTTACTGGAATTATGCGCTGTGTTTGCTGATCTAGAGGGGAGGGTCCATGGCCCAAGGCGAATTCTGTGAGAGAATAAAACCAAATATAGAGAACACTTTGGTTCCCAGGATGGTCTACACCTGATTGATAAGGGCCAAACCATTCAAGATGCAAAAATAAAGTGTAAATATAAACCGTTCTGCATAGTTAATCCATGTCCTATCAGAGCACCTATTGGCCACTCATGTATGGCTCATTCCGGCCAGCACATGGCAGTATTGTTTGAGGCAGTGAAACCAGTCATTGTGTCTGTGACCAACTCACTACTGTAAAGCCCTGAACCAGTTGTGGAGTTTGGGAAGGTTTCCTCCACTGAGGGGCATTTATTAATTTCCTGATTGTTCTTTGTGTTTATACTTTGGAGTGTAAGCCGTGTGTCTTCAAAGATCTCCTTCAATAAAGAACAACTTTCACCTTTCCACTAAAATAAAAGCTTCCAGGAGTTCATTTCTGATGCATCATGATATTTGAGGCCATTTAAATGTTGGATCATTAACATCACCAAAGCAGCCGCGATATGTATAGATATTTAATGTGGCAGGAAAATGATACATTCTGTACTTCTAACGGACTTCAGACTAAGGATCCCAACGGATCTTATTGAATTTCACCAGTGTTTTATAACTTCCATACTATACATGTCTCTAATACACCAAATTCTACCAGTTAATCACATAGCCCTGACCAAAGCCTAGATACAGCATCATTCTAGACTGGACCTTTCTACTAAACACAGGTACTCGCATAGCCCTGACCAGAGCTTAGATACAGCATCCTTATAGACTGGACCTTTCTACTAAACCCAGGTAATCACATAGCCCTGACCAAAGCCTAGATACAGCATCCTTATATACTGGACATATCAACTAAACCCAGGTACTCATATAGCCCTGAGCGAAACCTAGATACATCATCCTTATAGGCTGGACCTTTCTACTAAACCCAGGTACTCACATAGCCCTGACCAGAGCCTAGATACAGCATCCTTATATACTGGACATATCAACTAAACACAGATACTCATATATCCCTGACCAGAGCTTAGTTACAGCAACCCTATAGACTGGGCTTTTCTACTAAACCCAGGTACTCACATAGCCCTGCCCACAGCCTAGATACAGAATCCTTATAGACTGGACCTATCAAACCCAGGTATGCACATAGCCTAGATACCTTATCCTTATATACTGGACATATCAACTAAACCCAGGTACTCACATAGCCCTGACCAAAACTTGCATCCAGCATCCTTATATACTAAACATATCAACTAAACCCAGGTACTCGCATAGCCTTGCCCAAAGCCTAGATACAGCATTCTTATAGACTGGACCTTTCTACTAAACACAGGTACTCACGTAGGCCTGCCCAAAGCCTAGATACAGCATCCTTATAGGCTGGACCTTTCTACTAAACCCAGGTACTCACATAGCCCTGACCAAAACTTGCATCCAGCATCCTTATATACTAAACATATCAACTAAACCCAGGTACTCGCATAGCCTTGCCCAAAGCCTAGATACAGCATTCTTATAGACTGGACCTTTCTACTAAACACAGGTACTCACGTAGGCCTGCCCAAAGCCTAGATACAGCATCCTTATAGGCTGGACCTTTCTACTAAACCCAGGTACTCACATAGCCCTGACCAAAGCCTAGATACAGCATCCTTATAGGACCTATTAAACCCAGGTACGCACATAGCCCTTCCCAAAGCCTGGATACAGCATCCTTATAGGCTGGATCTTTCTACTAAACCCAGGTACTCACATAGCCCTGACCAAAGGCTAGATACAGCATCCTTATAGGACCTATCAAACCCAGGTACGCACATAGCCCTGACCAAAGCCTAGACACAGCATCCTTATAGACTGGACCTTTCTACTAAACCCAGGTACTCACATAGCCCTGCCCAAAGCCTAGATACAGCATCCTTATAGGACCTATCAAACCCAGGTACGCATATAGCCCTTCCCAAAGCCTAGATACAGCATCCTTATAGGACCTATCAAACCCAGGTACGCATATAGCCCTTCCCAAAGCCTAGATACAGCATCCTTATAGGCTGGATCTTTCTACTAAACCCAGGTACTCACATAGTCCTGACCAAAGCCTAGATACAGCATCCTTATAGACTGGACCTATCAAACCCAGGTATGCACATAGCCCTGGCCATAGCCTAGATACAGCATCCTTATATACTGGACATATCAACTAAACCCAGGTACTCACATAGCCCTGACCAAAACCTAGATCCAGCATCCTTATATACTAAACATATCAACTAAACCCAGGTACTCGCATAGCCTTGCCCAACGCCTAGATACAGCATTCTTATAGACTGGACCCTTCTACTAAACACAGGTACTCACGTAGGCCTGCCCAAAGCCTAGATACAGCATCCTTATAGGCTGGACCTTTCTACTAAACCCAGGTACTCACATAGCCCTGACCAAAGCCTAGATACAGCATCCTTATAGGACCTATTAAACCCAGGTACGCACATAGCCCTTCCCAAAGCCTGGATACAGCATCCTTATAGGCTGGATCTTTCTACTAAACCCAGGTACTCACATAGCCCTGACCAAAGCCTAGATACAGCATCCTTATAGGACCTATCAAACCCAGGTACGCACATAGCCCTGACCAAAGCCTAGACACAGCATCCTTATAGACTGGACCGTTCTACTAAACCCAGGTACTCACATAGCCCTGACCAAAGCCTAGATACAGCATTCTTATATACTGGACCTATCAAACCCAGGTATGCACATAGCCTAGATACAGCATCCTTATATACTGGACAGATCAACTAAACCCAGGTACTCACATAGCCCTGACCAAAACCTAGATCCAGCATCCTTATAGACTGGACCTTTCTACTAAACCCAGGTACTCACATAGCCCTGACCAAAGCCTAGATACAGCATCCTTATAGGCTGGACCTTTCTACTAAACCCAGGTACTCACATAGGCCTGCCCAAAGCCTAGATACAGCATCCTTATAGGCTGGACCTTTTTATTAAACCCAGGTACTCACATAGCCCTGACCAAAGCCTAGATACAGCATCCTTATATACTGGACCTATCAAACCCAGGTATGCACAACGCCCTGGCCATAGCCTAGATACAGCATCCTTATATACTGGACCTATCAAACCCAGGTATGCACATAGCCCTGGCCATAGCCTAGATACAGCATCCTTATATACTGGACAGATCAACTAAACCCAGGTACTCACATAGCCCTGACCAAAACCTAGATCCAGCATCCTTATAGACTGGACCTTTCTACTAAACCCAGGTACTGACATAGCCCTGACCAAAGCCTAGATACAGCATCCTTATAGGCTGGACCTTTCTACTAAACCCAGGTACTCACATAGGCCTGCCCAAAGCCTAGATACAGCATCCTTATAGGCTGGACCTTTTTATTAAACCCAGGTACTCACATAGCCCTGACCAAAGCCTAGATACAGCATCCTTATAGGACCTATCAAACCCAGGTACGCACATAGCCCTTCCCAAAGCCTAGATACAGCATCATTATAGGCTGGACCGTTCTACTAAACCCAGGTACTCACATAGGCCTGCCCAAAGCCTAGATACAGCATCATTATAGGCTGGACCGTTCTACTAAACCCAGGTACTCACATAGGCCTGCCCAAAGCCTAGATACAGCATCCTTATAGGACCTATCAAACCCAGGTACGCATATAGCCCTTCCCAAAGCCTAGATACAGCATCCTTATAGGCTGGACCTTTCTACTAAACCCAGGTACTCACATAGCCCTGACCAAAGCCTAGATACAGCATCCTTATATACTGGACCTATCAAACCCAGGTATGCACATAGCCCTGGCCATAACCTAGATACAGCATCCTTATAGGCTGGACCTTTCTACTAAACCCAGGTACTCACATAGGCCTGCCCAAAGCCTAGATACAGCATCCTTATAGGCTGGACCTTTTTATTAAACCCAGGTACTCACATAGCCCTGACCAAAGCCTAGATACAGCATCCTTATAGGACCTATCAAACCCAGGTACGCACATAGCCCTTCCCAAAGCCTAGATACAGCATCCTTATAGGCTGGATCTTTCTACTAAACCCAGGTACTCACATAGCCCTGACCAAAGCCTAGATACAGCATCCTTATAGACTGGACCTTTCTACTCAACCCAGGTACTCACATAGCCCTGACCAAAGCCTAGATACAGCATCCTTATAGACTGGACCTATCAAACCCAGGTACGCACATAGCCCTTCCCAAAGCCTAGATACAGCATCCTTATAGGCTGGATCTTTCTACTAAACCCAGGTACTCACATAGCCCTGACCAAAGCCTAGATACAGCATCCTTATAGACTGGACCTTTCTACTAAACCCAGGTACTCACATAGCCCTGACCAAAGCCTAGATACAGCATCCTTATAGACTGGACCTTTCTACTCAACCCAGGTACTCACATAGCCCTGACCAAAGCCTAGATACAGCATCCTTATAGACTGGACCTATCAAACCCAGGTATGCACATAGCCCTGACCAAAGCCTAGATACAGCATCCTTATAGACTGGACCTATCAAATCCAGGTACGCACATAGCCCTGACCAAAGCCTAGATACAGCATCCTTATATACTGGACATATCAACTAAACACAGGCAGTGGCGTCTCTAGGATTCATTTTTAGGGGGGGCACATGGTGGGCCAGGGACAAAAGTAGGGGGGCACATTTAACCCCGCCCTCACCGCAGTTTGACCCCGCCCCTGCTGCATGTTAAGCCCCGCCCCTGACACAATGTGTTGTTTTGTTTTTTTTTGTTTTTTATAATCCCTGGTGGAGAATTCATTATTTTCCACCAAGGATTATTAAAAAGCAAACACATTTCCCTTGATACAGTCCATACACACACACACAGACTGCTGAGTCCTTACACACACAGCGAGACAGACTGATGACCATATACACACATACACACACACACACACAGACTGCTGAGTCCATACACATATACACACACACACACACAGACTGCTGAGTCCATACACATATACACACACACACACACACAGACTGCTGAGTCCATACACATATACACACACACACACACACACACACACACACAGACTGCTGAGTCCATACACATATACACACACACACACACACAGACTGCTGAGTCCATACACATATACACACACACACACACAGACTGCTGAGTCCACACACACACACACACTGCTGAGTCCACACACACACACACACTGCTGAGTCCACACACACACACTGCTGAGTCCACACACACACACACTGCTGAGTCCACACACACACACACACACACTGCTGAGTCCACACACACACACACTGCTGAGTCCACACACACACACACACACACACACACTTGTTTAGGGGATAGGAGGCTGTACACATATGCGGCCACACACAGTGATATGCTCCTTCTCTCTCAGCTGCCTCCTCCTCTCTCAGCTGCCTCCTCCTCTCTCAGCTGCCTCCTCCTTCTCTCAGCTGCCTCTTCCTTCTCTCTCAGCTGCCTGCTCCTTCTCTCCCAGCTGCCTGCTCCTTCTCTCCCAGCTGCCTGCTCCTACTCTCCCAGCTGCCTGCTCCTTCTCTCCCAGCTGCCTGCTCCTTCTCTCCCAGCTGCCTGCTCCTTCTCTCCCAGCTGCCTGCTCCTTCTCTCCCAGCTGCCTCCTCCTTCTCTCCCAGCTGCCTCCTCCTTCTCTCCCAGCTGCCTCCTCCTTCTCTCCCAGCTGCCTCCATTGTGAATGATTTTTCATGTATTTGCCTGTGGGCCCTCAGTTAAACCTTCTCCCTGCTGTTTAAATGCCTGTATCCGTTCGGTTCAATATGTATGTACCACTTTAAGAACCAAGGGTATGTGTGTGTGATGCATTGCAGAACGTTTTTAAAAGTTGACAGTTGGCAGTTAACTCCTTGAGCCGGTAATAAAAATTGGCAGTTGTCTCCCTGAACGGTGTTTCGTCTGGTTACTGGGGGATTTGGGATATTACCTTCTATACCAGCGGAGATCTGGGGATTTAATATTGCAGTCCCGTTACAACTGGTGGCAGCGGTGGGATTTTCCCTTCTACTTCTGTTACACCAGGATTCCAAGCAGACACTGGGAACAGTGAATGGAAGGCTGGTACACCCTGCTTAAAAGAGAGACACTGAAAGAGCTACTGGAAGCTCGTGGAAGGATTGCTAGCAACAAAACCAAGCAGGTCATTATAGCAGAGTTAATGGAGCTAGACCGAGAGAACTTGGTTGCAGCAATGCCAGCTGTACAAGAGATGGAGACACCAGTGATTCAGGAGGAGGAATCACCAGCCAACAAAGAAATGAGGGAGAAACTAGCATGGTTCGGTCCGAACCCAACGGCTGACATTATTCTGAAAGTAATGAGCCTTTTAGCGGAGGAGGCTAAACAAAAAAGAGACGCAGAGCTACAATTAAAACTGGCAGCGGTCCAGCAGGAAGCAGCACACTCCCCAAACAGTGAGTACAACACAGCGGATACAAAGAAAATTCCGTTCAGCGCTTTTAAAGCTTTTGACGAAAAAGACTGAGATTGATAACTATTTAGCAGATTTTGAGCGGCATTGTAACCTGCACCGGATAGCTAAGGAATAATGGGTTTCAATATTGTCAGGAAAGCTGTCAGGCAAAGCCTCTGATGCTTTTGGGCTGTACCAGAACAGGAGATCCATAGCTATACCAGGGTTAAAGAAGCACTCCTGGCCCGTTATGCAGTAACCCCAGAGTCCTACCGACAGAAGTTCAGGGACTCACGCAAAACCGCTAAAGATTCCTACGTGGAATGGGCATGCCAGTTATCCCTGTCGGCCTCGAACTGGGTTAACAGTAGCCAGGCCACCACCGCGGAGGAGATTTTGCAACTGATACTCCTGGAACAGTTTTACAACCATATCCAGGCGGATGTCAAAGACTGGGTGAGAGACCGCAGGCCCCTGTCTCTACCAGAGGCCGCCAAGTTGGCGGATGAGTATGCGGATACTCGCAAAACTAACCAAGTCGCACCACGGGTACAACCTCCAAAACCTTCAGTGCCATCACACCCACCAGCAGCCCGATACCAACCCCCTAACCGACCGGTGACTTCTAACTCTCGCTACCCACGACAGGATGTCAGTGAGCTACGTTGCTTCCGGTCCCAAGGAGCTGGGTCAGGAAGAACCATTGGGCACCCTTTACGAAGCCCTCATGGTGCAATCCACCGTCACAGACAATCGGAAACACCATTGCCAACTGGTCATGGTTAACGGCAAGACAGCACGGGGATTAAGAGACAGTGGTGCGACCATCACGCTAGTACAACGACATCTCATTAACGCATCGGAGAAGCCGGGGAAATCAATTGCTGTGAGAGTGTCAGGGGGGGCAGTGTATTGCATTCCTACCGCACAAGTACACCTGGACTGGGGTGCGGGAGCTGGCAATGTTCAAGTGGGCGTAATGAAAGACTTACCCTCTGAAGTCGTGTTGGGCAATGACATTGGGCCCCTGACTTCGGCGTTCGCCTCAACCACCGCTCAGGAGGCCCACGCAGTAACCACCAGAGCACAAAGTCGCGCTGCCGAGAGCCATCCGCTTCCTACTGAGACCCAGGTAAGCCAACCCGACACCCCAGAAGACTTTGGGCGGGAGGTGACCGGAGATCCTTCCCTCAGAAAGTATCGAGAGAAGGCCAGGCGGGGAACAGGGGGGTTAGAGAAGGAACAGTTTATCTGGGAAAAAGGCCGCTTGTACAGGCTCACCGAGACACGGGTTAACGCACCTGGGCCTAGGCAAAAACGCCAGCTGGTAGTTCCACGGAAATACCGGCGGGAGTTATTGAGAATTGGGCACGACGTTCCTCTGGCAGGACACTTGGGAATATGCAGGACGGGATATCGGGTAACCCAGAACTTTTTCTGGCCTGGGGTATCCGATGACGTCCAGGCGTATTGCCAGACGTGCGAGATATGTCAATGCATAGGTAAGAAGGGAGACCACCCAAAGGCTAAACTGGTCTCCATGCCCATAATTGAAGAACCGTTCACGAGGGTAGCCGTGGACATCCTAGGACCCTTGGCCCAACCTAGCCGCTCCGGCAAACGTTATATCCTCACAGTCGTAGATTACGCCACCCGTTACTCCGAAGCGGTGGCCCTTTCTAACATACAGGCTGAGACGGTGGCAGATGCGCTAGTCTGGATATTCTCCCGAGTGGGCTTTCCCAAGGAGGTACTGTCCTACCAAGGTACACAGTTCACGGCCGAGGTAACCCAGCAGATATGGAAAGTCTGTGGAGTTAAATCCCTGACTAGTTCCCCATACCACCCCCAAACTAATGGCCTGTGTGAACGCTTCAACGGGATGCTAAAGCAAATGTTGAAGTCGTTCACGGGGGCGTACAAGGATTGGGAGCGGTTCCTGCCACACCTTCTCTTTGCCTACCGAGAGGTGCCACAGGAATCAACCGGACTCTCACCCTTCGAACTCCTATATGGGAGGCGGGTGAGGGGGCCTTTAGATCTTATCAAGGACCACTGGGAGGGGCAGACGGAGATTGAGGGGACCCCGGTTGTACCTTATGTGCTGGAACTGCGGGACCGCATGGAGGAAGTAGCCCAGGCGGTGCAGGGAAACCTCCGGGTGGCCCAGCAGCGTCAGAGGGTATGGTATGACCGACGGGCTAGGCACCGGAGCTTTCAGATCGGCCAAAAAGTCATGGTGCTAAGACCGGTCCGAACAGACAAGCTCCAGGCCGCCTGGCACTGCCCCTACAAAGTTATAGGGCAGATATGCGACACCACCTACACCATAGCTAGCTGCGAGGATGAGGATGTGAAGTGAACCTTTCACATCAACATGCTTAAGGCCTATCAGGCAGAGGAAGTGACCGCTATCTGTGCACCAGCAGGGGAAGACACAGAGACACTACCTCTTCCCGACCTATTGGGCAGCAACGAAGGGAGGACCCAGATAGAGAAAGTCCAACTAGGCGAACAGCTGGGACCACAAGAGAGGGCTCAAGCTGTCCGCTTGCTAGAAACCAAACAGGCCACCTTTTCCTACTTAACCGTTCTGCTCCTTGCAGACCCTTTCTGCTCCTTCTCCTACTTTACCTTTGTGCTCCTTCAGATTATTTCTGCTCCTTTATGTTACGGCACCCCAGGTAGGGAAGGGGTTAAAGCCACGTAAGATGTTCCACGTAAGATGTTCCCTTTCCGAATGCAGAGGCAGGAGCCTGGGTACACACTCCTAGCCGTCCACAAGGTGGAGACTCCAGGGCAAGCACCCCTGAGGCAGCCCCCTTACCGTATTCCGGAAGCAGTCTGAGAAGGGATGCGGAAGGAAATCGATGAGATGCTTCGGCTAGGGGAAATAGAACACTCGGAAAGTCCTTGGGCCTCGCCGGTAGTCCTAGTACCAAAGAAGGATGGGACAACCCGCTTCTGTGTGGATTACCGGCGACTCAACGACAAAACAGTTTCTGACGCCTATCCAATGCCGCGGATGGACGAACTGCTTGACCGTATCTCTGCAGGGAAGTATCTGACCACAATTGACCCCTAGCAGAAGATGCCATACCCAAGTCTGCCTTCATCACCCCGTTCGGCCTATACCAATTCCGGGTTATGCCATTCGGGATGAAGAACGCCCCGGCCACCTTCCAAAGGATGGTGGACCAATTACTGGGAGGTCTCCAGGACTACGCATGCGCCTACCTGGATGACATCGCCATCCATAGCGATACCTGGGAAGCGCACCTAGAACACGTAGGGGTAGTATTAGATAGGATAAAGGGGGCCGGGCTGACCTTGAAACCAGACAAATGTCATTTGGGTATGGCGGAGGTACAATATTTGGGCCACCGAGTAGGATGTGGTAAGCAACGGCCGGAGCCGGCTAAGATCGAGGCCGTTGCCAATTGGCCCACTCCCCAAACCAAGACACAAGTCATGGCTTTCTTGGGCACAGCCAGCTATTACAGACGCTTTGTACCCGACTATAGCGCTCTAGCCAAACCCCTTACCGACCTGACCAAAAATAAGTTACCCCGACAAGTCCTGTGGTCCCCGGAATGCGAGGTGGCTTTCCAAGCACTAAAGAATGCTCTTGTTAGACGCTTTGTACCTGACTATAGCGCCCTAGCCAAACCCCTGACCGACCTGACCAAAAATAAGTTACCCCGACAAGTCCTGTGGTTCCCGGAATGCGAGGTGGCTTTCCAAGCACTAAAGAATGCTCTTGTTAATGCTCCAGTGTTGGTTACCCCAGATCCTAACAAAAGGTTTATTGTCCACACAGACGCTTCAATGTTTGGACTGGGGGCAGTACTAAGCCAGATCGGAGAGGATGGGGAGAGCACCCGGTGGCATACCTGAGTCGGAAGTTGTTGCCAAGGGAGGTCAGTTATGCCACCATTGAGAAGGAGTGTTTGGCCTTGGTATGGGCACTCAAAAAGCTCACACCCTATCTCTATGACCGGGCCTTCACCCTCATTACGGATCACAATCCCCTAGTTTGGCTCAACCGGGTCTCAGGGGATAGCGCCCGTTTGCTGCCAAAACTTTGGAAAGACCCGTCAACCCTATTGGACCAGGAAAGGTCCAACCGAGTTGCCGGAGCAGGGAGAAAAAGGGGGGCCATTGTGAAGGATTTTTCATGTATTTGCCTGTGGGCCCTCAGTTAAACATTCTCCCTGCTGTTTAAATGCCTGTATCCGTTCAGTTCAATATGTATGTACCACTTTAAGAACCAAGGGTATGTGTGTGTAATGCATTGCAGAACGTTTTTAAAAGTTGACAGTTGGCAGTTAACTCCTTGAGCCGGTAATAAAAATTGGCAGTTGTCTCCCTGCCTCCTCCTTCTCTCCCAGCTGCCTCCTCCTTCTCTCCCAGCTGCCTCCTCCTTCTCTCTCAGCTGCCTCATCCTTCTCTCCCAGCTGCCTCCTCCTTCTCTCTCCTCCCTCCTCCTTCTCTCTCAGCTGCCTCCTCCTTCTCTCTAAGCTGCCTCCTCCTTCTCTCCCAGCTGCCTCCTCCTTCTCTCCCAGCTGCCTCCTCCTTCTCTCTCAGCTGCCTCCTCCTTCTCTCCCAGCTGCCTCCTCCTTCTCCTCTCTCAGCTGCCTCCTCCTTCTCTCTCAGCTGCCTCCTCCTTCTCTCCCAGCTGCCTCCTCCTTCTCTCCCAGCTGCCTCCTCCTTCTCTCTCAGCTGCCTCATCCTTCTCTCCCAGCTGCCTCCTCCTTCTCTCTCCTCCCTCCTCCTTCTCTCTCAGCTGCCTCCTCCTTCTCTCTCCTCCCTCCTCCTTCTCTCTCAGCTGCCTCCTCCTTCTCTCTAAGCTGCCTCCTCCTTCTCTCCCAGCTGCCTCCCTCCTTCTCTCCCAGCTGCCTCCTCCTTCTCTCTCAGCTGCCTCCTCCTTCTCCTCTCAGCTGCCTCCTCCTTCTCTCTCAGCTGCCTCCTCCTTCTCTCCCAGCTGCCTGCTCCTTCTCTCTCAGCTGCCTCCTCCTTCTCTCAGCTGCCTGCTCCTTCTCTCCCAGCTGCCTCCTCCTTCTCTCTCAGCTTCCTCCTCCTTCTCTCTCAGCTTCCTCCTCCTTCTCTCAGCTGCCTGCTCCTTCTCTCTCAGCTGCCTCCTCCTTCTCCTCTCTCAGCTGCCTCCTCCTCCTTCTCTCTCAGCTGCCTCCTCCTTCTCTCTCAGCTGCCTCCTCCTTCTCTCTCAGCTGCCTCCTCCTTCTCTCTCAGCTGCCTGCTCCTTCTCTCTCAGCTGCCTCCTCCTTCTCTCCCAGCTGCCTCCTCCTTCTCTCTCAGCTGCCTCCTCCTTCTCTCTCAGCTGCCTCCTCCTTCTCTCCCAGCTGCCTCCTCCTTCTCTCCCAGCTGCCTCCTCCTTCTCTCCCAGCTGCCTCCTCCTTCTCTCCCAGCTGCCTCCTCCTTCTCTCCCAGCTGCCTCCTCCTTCTCTCTGAGCTCCCTCCTCCTTCTCTCCCAGCTGCCCTCCTCCTTCTCTCCCAGCTGCCTCCTCCTTCTCTCCCAGCTGCCTCCTCCTTCTCTCCCAGCTGCCTCCTCCTTCTCTCCCAGCTGCCTCCTCCTTCTCTCCCAGCTCCCTCCTCCTTCTCTCCCAGCTGCCTCCTCCTTCTCTCCCAGCTGCCTCCTCCTTCTCTCTCAGCTGCCTCCTCCTTCTCTCTCAGCTGCCTCCTCCTTCTCTCTCAGCTGCCTCCTCCTTCTCTCCCAGCTGCCTCCTCCATCTCTCTCAGCTGCCTGCTCCTTCTCTCTCAGCTGCCTCCTCCTTCTCTCTCAGCTGCCTCCTCCTTCTCTCTCAGCTGCCTCCTCCTTCTCTCCCAGCTGCCTCCTCCTTCTCTCCCAGCTGCCTCCTCCTTCTCTCTCAGCTGCCTGCTCCTTCTCTCTCAGCTGCCTCCTCCTTCTCTCAAAGCTGCCTCCTCCTTCTCTCCCAGCTGCCTCCTCCTTCTCTCAAAGCTGCCTCCTCCTTCTCTCCCAGCTGCCTCCTCCTTCTCTCCCAGCTGCCTCCTCCTTCTCTCTCAGCTGCCTCCTCCTTCTCTCTCAGCTGCCTCCTCCTTCTCTCCCAGCTGCCTCCTCCTTCTCTCCCAGCTGCCTCCTCCTTCTCTCTCAGCTGCCTCCTCCTTCTCTCCCAGCTGCCTCCTCCTTCTCTCAAAGCTGCCTCCTCCTTCTCTCCCAGCTGCCTCCTCCTTCTCTCCCAGCTGCCTCCTCCTTCTCTCCCAGCTGCCTCCTCCTTCTCTCTCTCCTCCCTCCTCCTTCTCTCCCAGCTGCCTCCTCCTTCTCTCCCAGCTGCCTCCTCCTTCTCTCTCAGCTGCCTCCTCCTTCTCTCTCAGCTGCCTCCTCCTTCTCTCAAAGCTGCCTCCTCCTTCTCTCCCAGCTGCCTCCTCCTTCTCTCCCAGCTGCCTCCTCCTTCTCTCTCTCCTCCCTCCTCCTTCTCTCCCAGCTGCCTCCTCCTTCTCTCCCAGCTGCCTCCTCCTTCTCTCTCAGCTGCCTCCTCCTTCTCTCTCAGCTGCCTCCTCCTTCTCTCCCAGCTGCCTCCTCCTTCTCTCTCAGCTGCCTCCTCCTTCTCTCTCAGCTGCCTCCTCCTTCTCTCCCAGCTGCCTCCTCCTTCTCTCCCAGCTGCCTCCTCCTTCTCTCCCAGCTGCCTCCTCCTTCTCTCTCAGCTGCCTCCTCCTTCTCTCCCAGCTGCCTCCTCCTTCTCTCCCAGCTGCCTGCTCCTTCTCTCCCAGCTGCCTCCTCCTTCTCTCCCAGCTGCCTCCTCCTTCTCTCCCAGCTGCCTGCTCCTTCTCTCCCAGCTGCCTCCTCCTTCTCTCTCAGCTGCCTCCTCCTTCTCTCTCAGCTGCCTCCTCCTTCTCTCCCAGCTGCCTCCTCCTTCTCTCTCAGCTGCCTCCTCCTTCTCTCTCAGCTGCCTCCTCCTTCTCTCCCAGCTGCCTCCTCCTTCTCTCCCAGCTGCCTCCTCCTTCTCTCCCAGCTGCCTGCTCCTTCTCTCCCAGCTGCCTCCTCCTTCTCTCCCAGCTGCCTCCTCCTTCTCTCCCAGCTGCCTCCTCCTTCTCTCCCAGCTGCCTCCTCCTTCTCTCCCAGCTCCCTCCTCCTTCTCTCCCAGCTGCCTCCTCCTTCTCTCCCAGCTGCCTCCTCCTTCTCTCTCAGCTGCCTCCTCCTTCTCTCTCAGCTGCCTCCTCCTTCTCTCTCAGCTGCCTCCTCCTTCTCTCCCAGCTGCCTCCTCCTTCTCTCTCAGCTGCCTCCTCCTTCTCTCTCAGCTGCCTCCTCCTTCTCTCCCAGCTGCCTCCTCCTTCTCTCCCAGCTGCCTCCTCCTTCTCTCCCAGCTGCCTCCTCCTTCTCTCTCAGCTGCCTCCTCCTTCTCTCCCAGCTGCCTCCTCCTTCTCTCCCAGCTGCCTGCTCCTTCTCTCCCAGCTGCCTCCTCCTTCTCTCCCAGCTGCCTCCTCCTTCTCTCCCAGCTGCCTCCTCCTTCTCTCCCAGCTGCCTCCTCCTTCTCTCCCAGCTGCCTCCTCCTTCTCTCCCAGCTGCCTCCTCCTTCTCTCCCAGCTGCCTCCTCCTTCTCTCCCAGCTCCCTCCTCCTTCTCTCCCAGCTGCCTCCTCCTTCTCTCCCAGCTGCCTCCTCCTTCTCTCTCAGCTGCCTCCTCCTTCTCTCTCAGCTGCCTCCTCCTTCTCTCTCAGCTGCCTCCTCCTTCTCTCCCAGCTGCCTCCTCCTTCTCTCTCAGCTGCCTCCTCCTTCTCTCTCAGCTGCCTCCTCCTTCTCTCCCAGCTGCCTCCTCCTTCTCTCCCAGCTGCCTCCTCCTTCTCTCCCAGCTGCCTCCTCCTTCTCTCTCAGCTGCCTCCTCCTTCTCTCCCAGCTGCCTCCTCCTTCTCTCCCAGCTGCCTGCTCCTTCTCTCCCAGCTGCCTCCTCCTTCTCTCCCAGCTGCCTCCTCCTTCTCTCCCAGCTGCCTCCTCCTTCTCTCCCAGCTGCCTCCTCCTTCTCTCCCAGCTGCCTCCTCCTTCTCTCCCAGCTGCCTGCTCCTTCTCTCCCAGCTGCCTCCTCCTTCTCTCCCAGCTGCCTCCTCCTTCTCTCCCAGCTGCCTGCTCCTTCTCTCCCAGCTGCCTCCTCCTTCTCTCTCAGTTGCCTCCTCCTTCTCTCTCAGTTGCCTGCAGCCTGTGTCTTCTCAGCCCGTGCGGTCTGTAAGCTGGGAGGAAGTAACAGTCACTTCCTCCTAGCACTCCCCCCCTCCCCCCTCCCTCCCTCCCCCCCCCTCCCCCATCTCCCCCCGATAACCCCTCCCCCCTCCCCCTCCCGCGACGCCACTGACACTGACTCACATAGCCCTGACCAAAGCCTAGATACAGCATCCTTATAGACTGGACCTTTCTACTAAACCCAGGTAATCACATAGCCCTGGCCACAGCCTAGATACAGCATCCTTATAGACTGGACCTATCAAACCCAGGTACTCACATAGCCCTAACTACAGCATCCTGCTAGAGAAAGCAAAAAAGAGGGGGTGGGGGGGTGATCTGCTGAACCAATCACAAATAAAGCAACATAGCGTATAACTGTGTATATAAACAGATTATAGGAATTGCGTTCACAAGTGGCCACTCACACTTTTACTGAAGTGGCCACTTGTGAATGCAATTCTTATAATCTGTTTATATACACAGTTATACGCTATGTTGCTTTATTTGTGATTGGTTCAGCAGATCATCCCCCCTTTTTTTTGCTTATACTGTGTGGAAGACAAGAGGAAGTCTTTGGGGATATTGTTGGGAACCTTATCCTATGCAGGGAAGTTTCTTTCTGCTGATATAAATTGAGCACTTATTCCACCGTGGTTGGTGCACACACACATTGTTTATTTTTGCACTCCTGCTAGAGAAGGCAGATCAAGGGAGTCCTATAATCCTGACCGGAGCCCAGCTGGCGCAGTATTATATACCAGAGGTAGATGTATCGCCATGTCCAAACCAAGCGACCAGAAGATACAATAAACCATCATAACGCCTTATTTATTTAATAAATGTAATATTAAACATTTCTGGGTTCCCCTTTAACCCCTTAAGGTCACATGACGTGTGACATGTCATGATTCCCCTTTATTCCAGAAGTTTGGTCCTTAAGGGGTTAATGTGCCTCGACCAACAATGAATCTTTATTGAAATTCAGTCAAATGTCCTGATCTTGCAGGTTCCCTCAACCCACAACGTCTGCACTTCTCATTGTGATTACAATCTGGTCTCCTTTAAATTTTATTTATTGGCCTTACACTGCCACCTAGTGGCTGCACTACAGCCAGCATGATCTGCATTTAAAGGAATAATAGGCACCAATAATTACATGATTTTACCATTTCATTACAGAAATTCATGATTTTATAAAAGAGACAGAGGAGAGTATTGCTTAACCCTTCCTTTACTGAACCACAATAGCAGCAAAGCAATAATATACAAATAGAAGAAAAATCATACTGGGATACCCTCAACCAATCCTAACACATCATACTTCCTTTCTTTAATAGAGAGCCAATTAATAAAGACCATAATTGGAATGATATCCATGCTTGGCCCCTTGGGGGGCCCCTTGGGGGGGGGGGGGGGGGGCAGGATACGTGAATAGTGTTTCCACAACATGTTTGTATTCCAGACACTATAGTGTTCCTTTAAGCAAATTAAAGGAACATTCTGGTCACCATAACAACTTCTAAATGAAAATGCTATGATGCAAGAAAGCCCCTGGGTGCTCTCTTTACTTTAAGGGGTTAAACCACTCTCAAATGGTTTAACCCCAAAGGCTTCCTCCACCTCCAGGTGCTCAGTAGTATTCAGCATCTGAAACGGAGTGCTGCTGATTGGCTAGAGTGTTCAGCTGACGCTCTAAGCCAATAACTAGTTCCCAGTTCATAAAAATGTTTTACTTTTTTATGCATGGGGAGCTACTGATTGGCTTAGAGACCGCTCTAGCCAATCAGCAACACCCGTGCTTCCTGACCTCAGTAAATAAAAGTGAACACATTAACACTATTTCTTTTTTTACCTTGGGAGGTGAGAAGGTCCAAGGTTTCCCTGCCAGGCTCAGGTACCAAAGCCTTGTGATGTGGTGTGGTGTCCAGAATGAAGTGGAGGGATTCTGCTTCCTTTGTGTCCTTCTGCTCCTTTCTCTTTCTGATCCCTTTCTGCTACTTTTGCTCCCTTCTGCTCCTTGCTGACCCTTCCTGCTCATTTCTGTTCCTTTCTGCTCCTTCTCCTACTTTACCTTTGTGCCCCTTCCAGCTCCTTGCTGGCCCTTTCTGCTCCTTCTCCTAATTTACCTTTGTGCTCCTTCTGATTATTGTTGCTCCTTTATGTTTGTTCTCCTTCTGTCCCGTCCTGCTCCTACTGCCCCTTTCTGCTCATTTCTGTACCTTTGTGCTCCTTCTGCCCCTTCCAGTTCATTACTGACCCTTTCTGCTCCTCAATGTCCCTTCCTGCTCATTTCTGTTCCTTCTCCTACTTTACCTTTGTGCTCATTCGGTCCCTTCCTGCTCATTTCTGTTCCTTTGTGCTACTTCTCCTACTTTATCTTTGTCATCTTTCTGCCCCTTCCAGCTCATTACTGACCCTATCTGCTCCTTGATGTCCCTTCCTGCTCATTTCTGTTCCTTCTCTTTTCTGTTTCTTCGCCTACTTTATCTTTGTGCTCCTTCTGTCCCTTCCTGCTCCTTGCTGACCATTTCTGCTCCTTGCTGACCATTTCTGCTCCTTCTCTCCCTTCCTGCCCCTTTTCCTACTTTACCTTTGTGCTCCTTCTGTCCCTTCCTACTCCTTGCTGCCCCTTTCAGCTCCTTGCTGACCCTTCTACCTCCTTGCTGATCCTTTCTGCTCCTCGCTGTCCCTTACTGCTCCTTTTGCTGCTTTACTTTTTTGCTCCTTCTGACTCTTTCTGCTCCTTAACCTTTGTGTTTCTTCTGCGCCTTGCTGACCATGCCACCTCCTTGCTGACCCTTCCTGCTCCTTTTTCTACTTAACCTTTCTGCTCCCTGCAGACCCTTCCTGCTCATTGCAGGCCACTCCTGCTCCTTGCTGACCCTTTCTGCTCCTTACTGCCCTTCCCAGCTCCATGCAGACCCTTCCTGCCACTTGCTGCTCATTTCTGTTCCTTTGTGCTCATTCTTATTATTTTGCTCCTTTGCGCTCCTTCTGTCCCTTGCTACACCTTTTCCTACTTAACCGTTCTGCTCCTTGCAGACCCTTTCTGCTCCTTGCTGACCCTTTCTGTTCATTTATGTTCCTTCTCCTACTTTACCTTTGTGCTCCTTCTGTCCCTTCCTACTTCTTGCTGCCCCCTTTCTGCTCCTTCTCCTACTTTACCTTTGTGCTCCTTCAGATTATTTCTGCTCCTTTATGTTACGGCACCCCAGGTAGGGAAGGGGTTAAAGCCACGTAAGATGTTCCCTTTCCGAATGCAGAGGCAGCTACCAATCACTCCAAACAGCCGAACAGAAATCATATGAATCATCCACACTCCAAACAGCCAAACGGGAGAAAACCATACGAATAATTCCCCCAAAATACGAGACAAGGCTCCGTATTGAGGGTCAGCAGGAATCTGGTTTAATGTGGGCTACCTGCCCGGTATTTATGCAGGTCTTCCATCAGGTGGACACTCCCCTAGGGGACCTGGTGGAAAACTGGGACAACTTAAGGCAGTAACCAATCATAGCATGGCACATAGTTGAACACTCCCACAGGTAGATGTATTCCCTCCTCCCTATGCTGGAAATAATTGGGAAGTAACTCAATTATCTCCGGGGATAGGGACTAGATTCCATTTTACAAGTAAACTGAAAATTACATAAAAATATATGTCACAAAATACCGAATGCACTAGGTACAATTAATGTATCCCCAGATAGCTTAGACCTGAGCACACATTATTACTGAATGGCGCTCAGATCACATTCATACAGTTCAATCGCCATGGAGCCAAAGTTTTTCACATTGTCTTTCAGTATACGAATGAGCTCCATGGGATGACTATCTGGGGTAACTTTGTTCACACAGCCAAAGTCCCGAATGGCCCGGTGTTCGTATACGAATGAGAACAAGAGAAGGGGGTCGGCGGCTTCAGCGGTGTTCGTGAGAAATAGTGTCCGTTTTTAGTTCCATGAAATCGTCGACAAACACCGCTGAGCGTTCGTATGTCCAAGATGGCCGCCGCCTCGTGTTTGTTCATACGAAGGACGAACACCCAGCCGACATTCGACACTTAGGAAGTGTCTGCGGTTAACCACAACATTCTGATGGGGCCAAGCAGCACACTTCCATGCTGGGTGGCCAGCCGTTCGGCAGTTGTTCGGTAAAAATAGGAAATAAACGTAGGGGCTGTATGGACAGGGAAATAGCCGAACAAACAGACAAATGAAGGGAAAATAAAAGTAATCCACAGACAGTTGGTTCTGTCACACTTTACCTTTGTGATCCTTCTGTCCCTTCCTGCTCCTTTCTGACCATTTCTGCTCCTTGCTGACCCTTCCTACTCCTTCTGTCCCTTCATGCTTCTTGCTGCCCCTTTCTGCTCCTTCTCCTACTTTACCTTTGTGCTCATTCTGATTCTTTCTGTTCCTTTACCTTTGTGATCCTTCTGTCCCTTCCTGCTCCTTGCTGACCATTTCTGCTCCTTGCTGACCCTTCCCTCTCCTTCTGTCCCTTTCTGTTCCTTTATGCTCCTTCTCCACCTTTATACTCCTTCTGATTCTTTCTGCTCCTTTACCTTTGTGCTCCTTCTGTCCCTTTCTACTCCTTGCTGCCCCTTTCTGCTCCTTACTGCCCCTTTTCCTACTTAACCTTTCTGCTCCTTGCAGACCCTTCCTGCTCATTTCTGTTCCTTTGTGCTCCTTCTGCCCCTTCCTGCTAATTACCGACCCTTTCAGCTCCTTGATGTCCCTTCTGCTTATTTCTGTTCCTTCTCTTTTCTGATCCTTCTCCTACTTTACCTTTGTGCTCTTCCTTCTGTCTCTTCCTGCTCCTTGCTGCCCTTTCCAGCTTCTTGCTGTCCCTTCCTGCTCCTTCTCTACTTCTATGCTCCTTTACCTTTGTGATCCTTCTGTCCCTTCCTGCTCCTTGCTGACCCTTTTTGTCCCTTTATGCTCCTTCTCCTACTTTACCTTTATGCTCCTTGCTGACCCTTTCTGCTTCTTTTCTTTTGTGCTCCTTCTGTCCCTTCCTGCTCATTGCTGCCCCTTTCTGACCCTTCCACCTCCTTGCTGACCTGATCTGTAGTCTGCCCCCCCACCCCTCACTTCCTTGATCTATAGGCTGCCCCATCCTTCACTTCCCTGATCTATAGGCTGCCCCCCAAGCCTCACTTCCCTGATCTATAGGCTGCCCCAAGCCTAACTTCCCTGATCTATAGGCTGCACCCCAAGCATCACTTCCCTGATCTATAGGCTGCCCCCCCCAAGCCTCGCTTCCCTGATCTATAGGCTGCCCCTTAAGCCTTGCTTCCCTGATCTATAGGCTGCCCCCCTAAGCCTCACTTCCCTGATCTATAGGCTGCCCCCCCAAGCCTCACTTCTGTGATCTATAGGCTGCTCCCCAGGCCTCACTTCCCTGATCTATAGGCTTCCCCCCCCAAGCCCCACTTCCCTGATCTATAGGCTTCCCCCCCCAAGCCCCACTTCCCTGATCTATAGGCTTCCCCCCCAAGCCCCACTTCCCTGATCTATAGGCTGCCCCCCCAAGCCTCACTTCCCTGATCTATAGGCTGTCCCCCAAGCCTCACTTCCCTGATCTATAGGCTGCCCCCCAAGCCTCACTTCCCTGATCTATAGGCTGCCCCCCCAAGCCTCACTTCCCTGATCTATAGGCTGCCCCCCCAAGCCTCGCTTCCCTGATCTATAGGCTGCCCCCCAAGCCTCGCTTCCCTGATCTATAGGCTGCCCCTTAAGCCTTGCTTCCCTGATCTATAGGCTGCCCCCCTAAGCCTCACTTCCCTGATCTATAGGCTGCCCCCCTAAGCCTCACTTCTGTGATCTATAGGCTGCTCCCCAGGCCTCACTTCCCTGATCTATAGGCTTCCCCCCCCCCCAAGCCCCACTTCCCTGATCTATAGGCTTCCCCCCCAAGCCCCACTTCCCTGATCTATAGGCTTCCCCCCCAAGCCCCACTTCCCTGATCTATAGGCTGCCCCCCAAGCCTCACTTCCCTGATCTATAGGCTGTCCCCCAAGCCTCACTTCCCTGATCTATAGGCTGTCCCCCAAGCCTCACTTCCCTGATCTATAGGCTGCCCCCCCCAAGCCTCACTTCCCTGATCTATAGGCTGCCCCCCCAAGCCTCACTTCCCTGATCTATAGGCTGCCCCCCCAAGCCTCACTTCCCTGAACAATAGGCTCTCTCTTCCCCCGCCCACCCTCCTGCCCCCCCAAGCCCTCACTTACCTGATCTGTAGGTTGTCTCTGCAGTCTGGGAGTTGCTGGCTGCATGTACGGCTCCCCTGCGGATTCAGTCAGGAGAGAGAAGCAGGGATAAGATGTAGCTTCCTATCCCTGGCTTTCTCCATACTCAGCGCCATCACCACCTACTGGTCTGCTCCGGTATTGCAGCTTATTCTCAATCACACCAGCACATGTTGAAAAATCCAGGGGGGGGGGGCCAAGTACACCCCATTGCCGTTTCTGTGGCCGCCTGTGCCAGTAACACAGTCTCCATAAACTACAAACAACCGTCTGTGATTCCGAAGGAAAAACAGCGAACATAGACTCCAGACCAAACATAGTTTCTGCCAAATCATACTGCAAAGACGAGAACACGGGATCCTAAAGATTAGATCAAATACAAAAAAAAATTCAAAGTGAGCCAACGACATGGTATAACACAGCCAAATAAATGCAATCATAAAGAAAATTACTGCATACCGAAGCACATTTAAACCATGATGCAGATCAGACAATAAGGCGAACAAACAAGCTGACAATAAGGCGAACAAACAAACGATCTGAGGTCGAAGGAGAGACCTGTTCAACTCTGTGCAAATAGTCAGAACCTAGGATAGTGAGAAACTTCACTTCACGTTCCCGAGGAAACCCAGGAATTCCATTGTCGTGGACAAAATTGGGCAAGACCTCTCCCATTTGATCAAGAACCTGAGGAGGAAGAGGAGATCCATTTCCCAACAGAGATTAGGCAAAAGTGTGTGTCGATCCTGCGCCATGATGACAGCATCCAGATAAATAATTAGAAGAACCCCACAACTGCGTGCTAGCTGCCTCAACAACTTTGTATAGCATTAAGGAGCTGACAACCCTCCCACTGAAACCAGAGTAGGTCACGAGAGGTGTCATCCAGGGGAATCCATCAAATCGAGTTTCACCATCCAATTGCCTCGGTGGGGTGAGTCTTGTGACAGTGAAGTCTTCCCCCCCCTACAGGTTGTGATGAAGAAGACAGAGCTAATCAAACTACTAGAGCCAGATGGTCCTTTGTAGAGACCAGGTTGTGGAGCACCCTTTGCTTAGAGGACTGTGCCTTATCCAGAGCTGTGAAGGTTCCCATAAACCTCTCTAAAGTTTTTAATAAAACTATCGACAATAAGAAGACCCTTGACATTCTTGCTGGCTTTGATGAGGGTTAGATTAGCCAATTTAGGCTCAAATTTAAACAAGACGCCCTTAAATAGCCAGGGAGATATTGACACTCTCCACAAAACATATTGCTCTTTGGTCCCCCCTGCTCAGGGCATCTGGGTCAATCAGTTGCTACTGCCCTTGGCCTCCTCGGCTAACTCAAATCATTTGGTAAGAGGTCCACATATATACTGGTGTATATCCTTGCAGGATCGTAGTGCCGATTCCAGACCTTGGATAATGAAGCTCATCCAGGTCAAAGAGTGGTTCACTGTGCGGATCCAGGATCCCATGGTGCGTCCGGCCAGCATAATGCTGCTCTTCCTTAGGAGCAAAAGGCTTTGAAACACCTGCAGAATCATCAGTCGCTAGGCATGTGCACGGGGAAAATTTTCGGTTCAGTTCGGCATTCCGAAATTCGGGATTTTCGCAATTCGGCACTTCAAGACTTCGGAACTTCGGCACTTTCAAACTTCGGCACTTCAGCACTTCGGAAATTCGGGACTTCTCTTGCAGCTGCTTGGTAGATAACTCCCTAATCCCCACGGTATTAGGGAGTTATCTACCAAAATGCTGAAAGACCTAAATTGGTCTTTCAGCCAAATTTACTAATGCAAAGTAAAAATTACTTAGTATTAGTAAATTTTGCCCCTACTCGCTATACCGTGAGTAGGGGCATGTCTAGTAAACAGTGACCAGCCTGTAACTGCTCACTGTTTAAAAAATAAAATAGTGCCCCCCCCCGGAGCAGCGGGTGGGGGCCCTAAAGTAAAATGATGGGGGGGGGACCTATTGTCCTCCCCCCTGGCCCCCACCCCTGAGCGGTGGGTGGGGGCCCTAAACAAGAATATGTGGGGGGGGACCTAGTGTCCTACCCCTGGCCCCCACCCCTCAGCGGCGGGTGGGGGCCCTAAATACTAATAAGGGGGGGCCTAAGGTCCTCCCCCCTGGCCCCCACCCCTGAGCGGCGGGTAGGGGCCCTAAAAAAAAATGTTGTCGTCCCCAGGTGACTAGGGGTCCCCAAACCCCTAGTCACCCCCCTCCCCCCCAATAAAAATTATCCCCCTACCTACCCCCCTCACCCTAAAAACTAATGAGGGGGGACCTTTAACTAAGTACCTGTAAAAAAATAATTAAACTTACCATTCAATGTTTTCTTTCTTCTAGAATCTTATTTTTTCAGCCCCAAAAAAGGCCAAATAAAAAACCATTAAAAAAAAAATCCATCTTCACCCATGGAGGGCTCCGCGCAGACTGAGCTCTGCAGGGCAGGGGAAGGCTTATAAAGCCTTGCCCCACCCTGCAATTAGGCTCAGAGCAATCTAATTGGTGGGTTTAAGCCATCCAATCAGAGTGCTCTAACAGGTAAATGAAGAAACTGACAGGTAAGTCTCTACATTTACCTGTCACAGCACTCTGATTGGTTGGTTTGAAATCACCAATCAGAGTGCTCTGTGTCATTTTACACAGCGTGGGAAAGTTCTTTGGAATTTTCCCACGCTGTGTAATTTGACTCATAACTCTCTGATTGGTTACTTAATTCTCTGCAATTTAGGAGTTAAATCACTTTGTTTATACAGCCCTAGTCACACCTCCCTGCATGAGACTTGCACAGCCTTCCTAAACACTTCCTGTAAAGAGTCATCTAATGTTTACACTTCCTTTATTGCAAATTCTGTTTTATTTAAAATATATTATCTCGTGCTCTGTTAGAAACTTGCTAGACGGGGGGGCGGAGCCTAACTGCCGAGCTAGCCGGACGCATCTTGGCCGAGCTCCTGGGGAAAATTATCTATGCTATTGACTAACCACGATTTTCAGTGAAAAAACGAAGATTACAATACCTACAGCGCTAGTATGAGCCCTCACGCATATTAATCGACCGGAGCTTGACCGGCATCTGGCGGTTCTGGATCTCGGGAGGATGGAGGCCTACTACACGAGGGAGAGAGGGAGGCGGCCGATCCCTCTACCCTCGGGCTCCTACACCTTCGCAGGGTCCATCAGAGCACAGCCAAATCCCCGCCCCCTGCCGGTGAGGGAAATCCCGGCACCTACCAGCCTGCTGTGGGGTCTGGAGGCATGTCTGATCAGCGACAAGAAGAGGAGGATAGCTCCTGTAAAATGGCGGTACAGAGCACCCCTGATAAAAGAAGACAGCTGCCCGACCTCCAGCTCAGACTAGACCAACTATTTGAAAAATTCTGGCACCAGCTAGAGAGCAGAGCGCACCTACCTGCCTCACAACTGCCAAGCAGCCATCTGCCCAAAAAGCAGCCTCAACAAGGGAGAAGGAACCCAAAAGTCCTCACTGCAAACCGAACCTCAAAATGGCGGAAGACTAAGCGGCATTCTCTACCCCAGCGCAAGAACACAAACACCCACATGAAATACCGCCAGGAACATAAAGCACAACTGAATAACAAGAACACTCTAACTTACCTGGCAACTCCGGGGTCCAGAGGACTGCATCGTCCCGCTCCACTCCAGCCTTGGATACAGCATGCAAGCCAGCCACTACTATCACCATATGGGCACGGAGACCCACATGCGGCTTGCATGCAACACCAGCGGCTCTGCAGATTGGGAGTCGGTTGACTTAGAGCTACTCAGAGGACAGAAGCCGAAATATTTCACCCGAGCATGGGAGATGACTTCTGCACGACGGCATGGACTTTCAGTCTCTTTAATTTCTGTTGACCTGTTGTCCCTTTTTATATAATTTAGAATAACCGTGCACTCAAGGTCAGATTTCAAGCTACATCATACTAACATGAAAGCGTGTTTAGGTACTGACAGCTAGACTTAACCTGTTTTCTAGCGACATTTTCCTGTACAGAAATCCCAATGTTTGGCTAGCCTGTCTATCTCACCATACACGTGTCCAGCCTAGACAGGTTGAATAAGCCTGCTCCTGCTCACGGTGTCCCTTACCTTATCATGATCAAATACACTAATTACACTAAGTACCTATCTTTTACCAGAAAGAGGATATACCAAATGCCATGTTTGATAATTACTCTACCATAACTACTCTTAAGTTTCACCAGTGTTATTGCAAACATATACTATAAAATTGTGCAATGCCTAGCGTTTAACCTACTTGTTATCTATGCCGAGCAGCTTGAGGAAAGCAAGTATTCATTATATGCACTGCAAAAAAAAAAGACACTGCAGGAGCCTCCTGTATCTAATTAAAGTTCAATTTATAGAGCAGGAGATAAAAACTTTTAAGGCAATCATGTCAAACTCAAAGGCTAAGATGAGCTAAATAAACAAGGTTTACGTTTATGTGGGCCGCAAAAACAAACAAACTTCAGTTTCCATAGGTTTATTTAGAAAAGTACAGTATAAAAAAAGTTGCCTGACACTGGACGTCCTCGCGCTCGTAGGGCTTCAAAATAAACAAAAGAGTGAATTTATTTTAAGAAATAACTTTGCATATAAACGTTTCCGTCCAACTACCTTGACATATTAAGAAATGTTTGGTAATGGGACTGAAATGGTGAATGTATGCTGTTGCACAGCTGTAAAAAACAAATGAGGTTTTGAAGTTCTATGAGTGTGTTCTTCACTTTGGCTGAGATCATCAAACTTGATGATCTCAGCCAATCCAATGCTTTCCTATAGGAAACCATTGGGAGGCTATTGTGTAACAGACCGTTTTGCACACAAGAGGTTAAAAACCGTGTAGTCGATATTCCCCTTTCAGATGCACAGACAGCTACTGAAATCCCCAATCTCCCGAACTGGAACCATGCGAATCTTCCAACTCCTGAACTGGAACCATACGAATCCTCCAACTCACGAACAGGAAACACACAAATGCTGTTAAACAGCCGAACAGGAAAAACCATACGAACAGCTTACACTCCTGGCAGTCACACTGTAACAGCATACAATCCAATTCCTCCCAAGAACGAGACGACACTTCGTTTGAGGGTCAAGCAGAACTGGTTTACAGGGGCTACCTGCCTGGCTTTTATGCAGGTCTCCCACCTGGTGGACACTCCCCTAGGGGACCAGATGGGAAACAGGGACACAAAGGGTAAAAGTACCAATCACAAGCTTACACATTTAAACAAATCCCACAATGCATTGCAATCCCTCTTTTCTGTCCTGGAGATAATTGGGAAGTAATCCAATTATCTCCAAGGACAGAGGCAAACTCCATTAAGCACATGTTACCAAAAAGACAGAAAAATATACAATGTTGCAAATATTACACAAAACTTATACATTCAACATATCCCCAAATAGCTTATATCTGAGCGCACATTATTACCGAATGGTGCTCAGATCACATAAACATAGTTCAATCACCATGGAGCCAAAGTCTTTCATACAGTCTTTCTGTATACGAATGGGCTCCATGGCATAACTATCTGGGGTAACATTGTTCACATAATGAAAGTCCCGAATGAACCAGTGTTCGTTTATTTGCAGGAGAAGGGAAGCCGGCGGCTCAGCGGTGTTCGTGCAAATAAGTGTCCGTTTTGAGTTCCATAGATGTGGAGCTGAACACCGCTGGCCGTACAGGAATTTAAAATGTCCGCTGCCACGTGTTCGGCAAACGAACAAAGGCCACCCAGCGTTCGTCGATTAAGCTGCGGTTAATTGACGGCACACTCCAGTTCCCAGGTGGTCGATCGGTCGTTAGTTTGTTCGGTAGATTCAATCTACCGAACGCCCAGAAAGAAAGGCACGAATAAGACGTTCTGCAGGGAAAATAAAAGGTTTTTAACATGGGGCCATAGTCCAGCGGCAGGAGGCTGGCGACCAGGCTCCTCCAGTGGCCAGTGGCGAGGTTGGTTCTGCCACATTTCTCCCCTTTACCAATCAGACTAACAGGGTATCTGACCTCCTGTCTGTCAGTGCCGTGGTTAATCCAGCAACACACCCACAACACGTAATCAATAGAGTGGCCCACCCACAAGAATTGGTTACTGCACCTGGGGTAGTGGGTAGTTTGTCCATGTCCAGGGGCTCCACCACGGCTCTGGGGGTACTAGCCCTCCAGATCGGTGGGTTGCTGAGTGGGCAGAGACCAGCGGTGCCAGCGCTACCACGGGGGTAGCCTGGTAGGGGCCCAGCTGAGGAGAAGGGGTAGTAGGCTCCTCCCTCTGGACATGGTGTTGCGGCTGGAGGGGAAGACAGGCTGTCTCCCCTTTGGATAAACAGCCCTGCTGCTGGGGGTCAGGACTGACTGTCCCTACCCCCTGTGGTTTGGGCACAGAGACCACGGTCCCATCTGCACCAGTGTGGGGCTTATCATCTCCCCTTGGTGGGCTACGCTGCCGCTGGGGAGAGGGGGTAACAAGCTCCTCTCCCTTACATACTTTCAGCCGTTGGGAAGAGGGGGTAACAGGCTACTCTACCTGACACTCTCTCTGCTGGTGTAGAGGGTGACCGACTGTCTCCCCTTTTGATAACCAGTCCTGCTGTTGGGGCGGGAGACCGACTGTCTCATCTGCCCCACCTGGGAGAATAGGGTCTCCCCTTTGTGAAATAAGCTACCGCTGGGGAGAGGTGGTAACAGGCAGGACCGGACTGGCCATCGGGCATACCGGGCAAATGCCCGGTGTGCCGCGATGGCCGTGGCCGCCAGGGGAGATCACAGGATCTCTCCTGCCAGCCCCTGCAGAGCCAGCGCTACCCGAGCGTCGGCCCTGCTGTGTGCCTCCGTGGGCCAGTGGGGAAGGAGGGAGGGAGAGAGGAACCGGTAGAACTCTAGCCAGCAGCTCTGCCGGGTCCTCTTGCGAGGTCTGAGCGTTACCGCGGTTACCACGGCAACGCTTAGATCTCGCGAAAGTGAACTCTCACCACTGGACCACCAGGGAAGGCAGCACCATCCTGCATGGCAGAACAGCTCCCCCCCTCCCAGGCTAAAGGTAAGAAGGGAGGGGGGATATAACTTTTCTTTTTTATTAATAAAATAAATATATATACATTTAGATAAAAAATACATTCACACATACAGCACCCTGAGACACACAGCACCCTTACACACACAGCACCCAGACACACACAGCACCCAGACACACACAGCACCCAGACACACACAGCACCAGGGCCGTCTTTAATTTTGATTGGACCCTGGGCAAGCATTTACTTGGGCCCCTCTGACTACATATAGATACGCACAAATACACTACCTGACACACACACGCAGATACACACTGACCGCATATAGATACACACAGACTACATATAGATACACTGACACACACAGATACAAACACTGGCACATACAAAGGTACACACACTGACTTCATATAGATACACCGACACACACACTGACACACATACAGACAATCAAATACACAACCTGACACACATGCAGATATACAGATACAAACACTGACACATACAGATACACACACACAAACACAAATGGACAACATACAAATACAGAGAGACACATTCTGACAGACGTACTGACACAGACAGCCATACTGAAACACACATACACAAAGACATACTGAACCACACAGACACTGACGGACTCACACACACAGACATACAGATGCACTGACAGACATACTGGCACATATACACACAGACAGATGGACATACTGAAACACACATACACTGACAGACATATTGACAAACACAGACATACAGACTCACACATAGACATACAGACATTCTGGCACACATACTCACAGACATACTGAAACACACATACTGACAGACTCACACACACACACACACACACAAACATACTGACACACGGACAGACATACACACATACATACTGAACCACACAGACACTGACAGACTCACACATACAGACATACAGATACACTGACAGACATACTGGCACACAAACACATACACACATACATATATACTGACACACACACACACACACTCAGACACTCATGCAAAATTTGATAACCACACACAGCAACCCCCAGACACACACACACAGCACCATTACACACAAAGCACCCCCAGAAACACACAGCACCGACAGACACACACAGCACCCTCAGACACACACAGCACCCTTACACACACAGCACCCTTACACACACACACACAGCACCCTTACACACACAGCACCCTTACACACACACACACAGCACCCTTACACACACACACAGCACCCTCAGACACACACAGCACCCCCAGACACACACAGCACCCCCAGACACACACAGCACCCCCCAGACACACACAGCACCCCCCAGACACACACAGCACCCCCCAGACACACACGGCACCCCCAGACACACACGGCACCCCCAGACACACACAGCACCCTCAGACACACACGGCACCCTCAGACACACACGGCACCCTCAGACACACAGCACCCAGACACATTCAGAAACCCCAGACACACACAGCAACCCCAGACACACACACAGCAACCCCAGACACACACACAGCATTCAGACACACACAGCATTCACACACACATAGCATTCAGACACACACAGCACCCTCAGACACACACAGCACCCTCAGACACACACAGCACCATCACTCACACAGCACCATCACTCACACACAGAACCCTCAGATGCACACAGCACCCTAAGACACACAAAGCACTCTCACCTCACACAGACAGACCGCACCATCACTCACACAGCACCCTCACTCACACAGCACCCTCAGACACACACATCATTCAGATACACACAGCACCCTTATACACACAGCACCCTTACACACACATAGCATTCAGACACCCCCAGCATCCCCCAGACACACACAGCACCCTACAGCACACAGCACCCTCAGACACACACACACACACTGCGCCCCTCACACATACAATAGTCCAAATATATATATTATATATTATATATACATGCACACACACACACTACAGCACCCCTCACACTGCACCACTACACACATTACGCTCCAGATACACTCTAGATCCCTTACCCTATATACACTCTTAATCCTCTACACACACACACACACACACACACACACACACACAATCTCCTATACACATTCTGGGTCCTTTACACACTAGATCTCCTACACACACACACTGTACCACCTACACGCACTACATTCCTTGTCAGCAAACACATACAACATTCTCTAAACACACCCTCTCTACAACCCCTACACACACTACAGCCCGTATGCACACACTCGCTACATCCCCTATAACACTATGCCCCCTCTACACACACTCTGTACAGCCCCTTGTCACACATATTACACCACAAACACAAATGAAATTGACCTATACAAAATACCACACCACACTCTACACACACACAATCCCACAAGCAGGCTCCAAACACATGCACCATACGCTTTCCTGACCCTTTTGTCCTCTGGTATCCCACTTGTGGAGACACCAGAGACTAGTTAAAAGCAAACACAGCGCAAGCATGTTATTAAATTTGCTTGCGCTGCGCAGAACAAATACAGGGCCTTTTTCTAATGCTAGAGCTCTTCAGCGGGGCTCTGCGCATTGAACTATGCTCACTTTGAGAGGGGGCGTGATTGTCATTAGTGATGACAAAACACACCCTCTCTGGCCCCGCCCCCTTCTTAGAAAAATATACAATGCCCGGGCCTAATTTTTTTCCCAGTCCGGCCCTGGTAACAGGCTCCTCTCCCTGACACTCTCTCTGCTGGTGGAGACACTCTGCCGCTGGGGAGGAAGGACGGCACCTTCAGCTCCCTGTGATACATACTGCCACTGGGGAGAAACTGGGGAGCACACTTCTTTTCTTGCAACTCCCTGGACTGCTGCGGAGGGAGACCGACTGTCCCCTCTCCCAAAGATACACACTGCCGTTGGAGATCTCGGGCCAACTGCCCAGCATCCCTGTAGGGCCGGTTGAGAGACTTCAGTCCCATCTCCACCTGCCATTTGTGGGTCTTCCCAGGACCAGTCCATGAGGTCCCCTACTTCTGCAGTTGGTAGGGAAGCAGGGGGTACCTCAGCCAGATCTTCCCAGTTGTAGGGTGGCAGGTCTGGGGATGTCACCCAGCCCTCCTGTTCTGTGCCACTATCTGCTGCCTGAGCTGCGTCGAGTAGCTCCACATAATGTCTTTCAATTTCCCACTCCATTGCGGCCAGACAGGCAAGGTCAGGTCCCAGTCCTAGGAGTGAGGGAGGCCAGTAGCATGACTGGGCAGGACTGCTGTCCTCCTCAAGGGCCCTCAATATCAGACCAGGGCCACCATAGTCCTTCCCTTCCGGCGAAGCCCCCTCCGACAGCCAGGCATCCTGTTGTATCCCGTGCCACCACAGCGCCCGGTAGGCATCATCCAGTACTAGTTCCAGTTGATTCCAGGCAGCTTACCCACTCCGCCTTGGGTTGCTCCCCCAGAAGCGGCCTCTGTTGAGCTACCTGGTCCCACAAACGCTGGTATACACCGGGGAGTCCCTCTCCTCGCTGAAACTGGATCTCTTCTAAGTCAGCTTCCCAGCGTAACCCTCAGGTTCTACTCCTCCACTCTCATCCCTGCGTGTGAATGCTGCTTGCAGGTCAGCTTGCTCCATTCTGCTGAGCTCCTCTGTGGATGGGGCGCTGCACGAGTGCTAGCATTACCCTCAATTTCTAAATCCAGGAACTGGTGTTGCCCTGTAGCTGTCCTCTTGGGCTGTGGGAATGATCCCGTCGCTTGCCACCAATTGTAACGTACCGTTTTTCACACAAAAGGTTAAAAAACGTTTAGGCGATATTCCCCTTTAGATGCACAGGCAGCTACTGCAATTCCCAATCTCCCAAACTGCAAACACACAAATTCTCCAACTCCCGAACTGGAACCATACGAATCCTCCAACTCCCGAACTGAAACCATACGAATCCTCCAACTCCCGAACAGGAAACACACAAATGCTGTTAAACAACCGAACAGGAAAAACCATACGAACAGCTTACACTCCTGGCAGTCACACTGTAACAGCATACAATCCAATTCCCCCCAAGAACGAGACGACACTTCGTTTGAGGGTCAGCAGAACTGATTTACTGGGGCTACCTGCCCGGCTTTTATGCAGGTCTCCCACCTGGTGGACACTCCGCTGGGAAACAGGGACACAAAGGGTAAAAAGGCCAATCACAATCTTACACATTTAAACAGATCCTACAATGCATTGCAATCCCTCCTCTCTATCCTGGAGATAATTGGGAAGTAATCCAAGTATCTCCAAGGACAGAGGCAAACTCCATTAAGCACATGTTACCAAAAAGACAGAAAAATATACAATGTTGCAAATATTACACAAAACATAAACATTCAACATATCCCCAAATAGCTTGTATCTGAGCGCACATGATTACCGAATGTAGGAATGGTATGATCCATTGAAACGTCCTGTACTGTTTGAAAGCAGAGGATGAGCTGACGTTATTAGCAACTTTACATTAATTGTATCCAGGGTCAGATTAAGAGTCCAGTGGGCCTGGTGCTGACAATTATGATGGGGCCTAATTACAGAATCTTATCGACCAAAAACACTAAAACAGTCATACCTCTCAAGCGCCATGTATCTGATGGAGATGGTGTTGGAGGGAAACTCAAAGGAGGCAGCTATAAGAAAACACATACTCTATGCTAATCTCAATCTATTGTATGCTTTAATCTTTCAAGTAAATCCATACCCCCGAGTAGCAGTGTCCAGTGAAGCAGGAAGTCAATGGGCGGGGTAAAAGGGTGGGCCACTGACACGAATCACGTGACCAGAACTGCCAAAAGGGGCGAACATGCCAAAAAGGGGCCATGTCTGTCCAAAGCATTGGAAGGCCAGCCTGGCATCAGTGTCCCTACGTATCACAGTGTCAGTGTCCCCATGTCACCCAGTCCCCTAATCTCCAAGTGTCCCCATGTCGCCCAGTCCCCTAGTGTCCCCATTTCTCCCAGGGTCCCCATGTCTCAGTGTGTCCCGTGTCACTAGGATAGGACACTGAGAGACCTGGGGACACAGAGACTTGGGGACACTGGGAGACATGGGGCACTGAGGCACTTGGGGACACTGGGAGACATGGGGGCACTTGCGGATACAGACATGGAAACACTGGGAGAAATGGGGACACTGGGGAAAAATAGGGACACAGACATTTGGGGACACTAAGACACAGGAACACAGACACTGGGAGACGCATGGGGACACTGAGGGACATGGGGACACTGAGACACTGGCTGGGAGACACATGGGGACACTGGGAGACATGGAGACACTAGGGACACTGGCTGGGAGGCATAGGGACACTGAGACACTAGGGACACTGGCTGTGAGACATGTGGACACTGGGAGACATGGAGACACAGAATTTGGGGACACTGAGAGACTAGTGGACACAAACACTGGGAGACAAGGAGACACTAGGGACATTGGGGGACATTGTGTCCCTAGTGTATCCATGTCCCAATGTGTCTCCCAATGTCCCTATGTCTCACAGCATCCCCATGTGTCTCAGTGTTCCCATGTTTCCCAATGTCCCTAGGTCTCCCAGTGTCCTCTAGTGTCTCAATGTCCCCATGTCTCCCTGCTGCCCTTCCCCCCCATCCTTCAGTTACCTGAGCTGTAGTTTGTCTCTGCAGGCTGCTGTCTGGACTCGCTTTGCTGTGTAGATGCTCCCCCACGGATCAGTGAGTAGTAGAGAGAGGCAGGGAGATGCTGTAACTTCCTATCCCTGCCTCTCTCCACACACAGTGACCCCCTACTGGCTGGTGCTGGTATTGCAGAGTAATCTCCGTTTATACTGAGAAAAATATTTGCATTTGTATTGCCAGTATAACTGCAATACGGGCACGGCCAGGCAGCCTCAAATACCGGCTGTGCCAGTAAAATACCAGTCAGGTGGCAAACCTTAACGTAGTGGGTAAAAAAAAAAAAACACTTTTTTTTTTTTTTTTTTTAATGGGCCTATTGCATGGGCTGCAGCTCCATCAGCCCCTATGTTAATCCGGCCCTGATTGTATCAGTGACTAGTGGTTTCTTGCAAAGAAATGAGTCCTTCTACAGGATGGCAATTATAAAAAGATAAATTATAGCTATAGTATAAACAAAGGTGAGTGAGGATTTATTGACTAGATTTCAGTCGGCAAAACACATGAAAATAACAATATGTTTATATTCGTATTTGGAATTGAGGTGGATAAAGACTTAAATTTACTTTGGATTCTCACTTTTTAGTCAGTAAATTCAAAACTGTAGCCTGTAAGTGTAAATTACTTCTTTTAAAAACTTCTTCTTCAGGAAAGCATATCAATTAAACTATGAACAGCTTTCTCTCCCTGCACCCTGATTCCTCTCCTGAAACTGTAATCAAAACAAAACACTAAGCCCTCAATGAACACTATCCTAGCAACCTACTCCTCTACTCTACCCTACCTTTGTGTCACTATACCCCACTCCCTCTAGCATGTAAACTCACTGAGCAGGCCCTCAATCCCTCTGTTACTGTGTCACTATACCCCACTCCCTCTAACATGAAAACTCACTGAGCAGGGCCCTCAATCCCTCTGTTACTGTGTCACTATACCCCACTCCCTCTAACATGTAAACTCACTGAGCAGGGCCCTCAACCCCTCTGTTACTGTCACTATACCACACTCCCTCTAACATGTAAACTCACTGAGCAGGCCCTCACAATCCCTCTGTTACTGTGTCACTATACCCCACTCCCTCTAACATGTAAACTCAATGAGCAGGGCCTCAATCCCTCTGTTACTGTCACTATACCACACTCCCTCTAACATGTAAGCTCACTGAACAGGGCCCTAAATCCCTCTGTTACTGTGTCACTATACCCCACTCCCTCTAACATGTAAACTCACTGAGCAGGGCCCTCAATCCCTCTGTTACTGTGTCACTATACCCCACTCCCTCTAACATGTAAACTCACCGAGCAGGCCCTCAATCCCTCCGTTACTGTGTCACTATACCCCACTCCCTCTAGCATGTAAACTCACCGAGCAGGCCCTCAATCCCTGTTACTGTGTCACTATACCCCACTCCCTCAAACATGTAAACTCACTGAGCAGGGCCTCAATCCCTCTGTTACTGTATCACTATACCCTACTCCCTCTAACATGTAAACTCACTGAGTAGGCCCTCAATCCCTGTGTTACTGTGTCACTATACCCAACTCCCTCTAGCATGTAAACTCACTGAGCAGGGCCTCAATCCCTCTGTTACTGTATCACTATACCCCACTCCCTCTAACATGTAAACTCACTGAGTAGGCCCTCAACCCCTCTGTTACTGTGTCACTATACCCCACTCCCTCTAGCAGGACCCTTAATCCCTCTGTTACTGTGTCACTATACCCCACTCCCTCTAACATGTAAACTCACTGAGCATGGCCCTCAATCCCTCTGTTACTGTGTCACTATACCCCACTCCCTCTAACATGTAAGCTCACTGAGCAGGGCCTCAATCCCTCTGTTTCAAAATTATTGCTGTAGTACCTGAAGATAATGTTGGCTTGTTTGGTCAGGCAGTCTCGTTAAACGTCCTCGTCCACAGAATCTCGGGCAGACAGCTTGGCTCCTGTAGTCTCCAGACCTTGTTAAAGGGGAGCACTCATTTCTCGGGAATTTATACCATTAAATAAAACATTGAAAATCACTGATAACTTGTGTTAACACCTTTTTTTTTACTCCCTTTTTCACTTTAAGAAACTCAACAATCTTAATCTTCGTAAACGAGGAAAAAGAACAGAATTAAATATTTATTTAACTTTTAATATTAGATCCACAATATATACACAGTTATGATTTGTCACAGTAATTAATTTATAACTACAGCAATTTATATATAAACCAAATGTTTCAGATTACATTGCTGGAGTAATCTAAATGCTTGTTACAATAGTTTAGAAATAAACATTAAGTGCAACATGTTATGATCCAAAACAATTGTCATTTCTGCTTCTTTCATTTGTAATAAATTGTCCGCTATTAGGATCAACTGGGAATATTTTCGTTGGTGTTAAGTAAGCAGAAGGATCAGTCTGTCCTGGACATGTCGTATAGGATGAGCATTGTAAATGATGCCAGTTTCTGCCTAGGGCAGACGTGTAATGGTTATAGCACGGACCGACACCAGGATAACTAGAAGACGCATGTGGCATTCTAGAGCAGCAGAGGTTATTCATATTGTGTTCCAAAGCAGAAGGGGGAGTAGTTCCCAAGGAATCCTGAACTGGGCAGGTCCTGTACTCTTCACTCCTAAGCCGCAGTGTGTGGTCTTTCACTGAAGCTGTGGGCTGTGCTGTTTAGTAGATCCACCAGCACAGACAGAAGCTCTGTGTATTGCTTTTCAACATGTGGCTGCAAAGAAGGCAATTCCTGGCACAGGCTTTTCTCCACCATCTGGGAAAGAGCTCGACGCAAATCTCCGAGCAGCCTTATTGTGCGAGAATCACTTTCCAGTTTCAGAAGGTCTGAGTCAGAGAGGGCAACCACCATGTTCTGCCCATCGTCTGTAAATAAAGTGAAATATTAGCTACTATAACTCCACAAGAAGATGTGCGCACACGATACAGTGAGGATAACAAATGTTTGATCTCCTGCGGATTTTGAAGGTTTGCCCACTGACAAAGAAATGATCCGTCTATAATTTAATGGTAGGTGTATTTTAACAGTGAGAGACAGAATAACAAAAAAAAAAACAAGAAAAACGCAGGTCAAAAAAAGTTAAACTGATTTGCATGTCAATGAGTGAAATAAGTATTTGATTCCCTATCAATCAGCAAGATTTCTGGCTCCCAGGGGTCTTTTATACAGGCAATAAATTGAGATTAGGAGCACTCTCTGAAAGGGAGTGCTCCTAATCTCAGCTCGTTACCTGTATAAAAGACACCAATCCACAGAAGCAATCAATCAGATTCCAAACTCTCCACCATGGCCAAGACCAAAGAGCTGTCCAAGGATGTCAGGGACAAGATTGCAGACCTACACAAGGCTGGAATGGGCTACAAGACCATCGCCAAGCAGCTTAGTGAGAAGGTGACAACAGATGGTGAGATCGGAAATGGAAGAAACACAAAATAACTGTCAGTCTCCCTCAGTCTGGTGCTCCATGCAAGATCTCACCTCGTTGAGTTTCAATGATCATGAGAACAGTGAGGAATCAGCCCAGAAACACACTGGAGGATCTTGTTAATGATCTCAAGGCAGCTGGGACCATAGTCACCAAGAAAACAATTGGCAACACACTGCCAACACGCCGTGAAGGACTGAAATTCTGCAGCGCCCGCAAGGTCCCTCCGCTCAAGAAAGCACATGTACAGGCCCGTATGAAGTTTGCCAATAAACATCTGAATGACTCAGAGGAGAACTGGGTAAAAGTGTTGTGGTCGGGGGGGGCGGGGCCTGACCGGGGAGCCGAGCAGACACGCTTTTCGTGAGCTCCCAAGACTGGACCCGATTTTCGGCGGAAAACGAGGGGAAACCCACCCAATCTGGACCCTCAGCACACCTAAACTGGCACTGAGACAACTGGGGCACAGAGGGGCACTTTTCAGACCCATTAACCCGCTGGGAATCCGGGCTGAGACTTTGGGGCCTACACCGCTCTCCCAGCCTACCAAATTAAGCAGCACCCGCAGCATCGGGCCCTTTTACCCCCCCCCCCCCCTGGGACCAGTGGGGGTTATCCTGGTCCATTTAAGCAAACACCTTAAGCTAAACTCGGCTGCAGCAGGAGTACACTGTTAAATGCACGAGACACTGCGACAAACAAACGCACCTAAAATGGCGACTACAGGCCATGCGGCAGAGCACGCTCCCACTCAACCTCTACATGAGCGACTGGACGCATTGCTCCGCCGATTCTGGGAGAAGCTGTACAGCCAGACGGCACCTTTGACCCCGCAACACGGAGAGAAGGTGAGGCGGCCTCAGACAGAGAGACAGGGCGGGCTGGCCCCGAGGAAAGCCGCTGTGCACCGACAGACGGCCCAACCATCCAGGCAGGGGAACAGAAGGAGATCCCCTCCTATACACCGGCCACACCGCAGGAGAGCCGCCCGCCGCTGGCGGCGGTTTACCACCTGGGCCCTCCGTAGCGCCCGTCATGGGAATGACCCGGCCCCGATTGGCAACCGAGTCCGTGGCCACATGGTGCGTACCCCACTTGCTGCCAGGAAAGAGGGAGAAGCCCCCTACCGCAATCACCTCCACTCCCTGATGACCCATCTGAAATCTCTGCCGGAATCCAGGACCAGAGAGATCCCAAACGGCCGACACGCGCCCGACCGCACTAAAAGAGCCTTCAGAACGGGCATAGGGTGAGGCAAGTTGGACTTATACAGGCCCCGGCCCACAACCAGCTACCCAGCCTAAACCGCAGAGACTTACTTTATGCCGAACTGAATTAAAGAATTTCTTGCATGCCTCCTTTAGTGGTAATCAGACCAAGCTGCATGTATCACAAACCACATACCTACCAAGGGAACACACTCACCTGTCACAATCAGCAATTTGCAGGCACCACACAGACAGGTAACGCACCAGCTGGAACGCGAGAATGCCCTGCTCAGCAAACTCGGATAGTGTAACTCCACTCACATGAATAGCGGTAAAGCCGCAGCATGCTCACACATAGTATAACACACATGCATTACTCTTTTTGTCACGCATTGTCGCAACCTGATCTAACGAATGCTTGTGCTCCATCACCTAGGCAGCGATTTAATTTAATTTAATTATCATAACGTAATAGCTAGTTATGCCCTTCTTCTTGTTACTTAGCCTGTTGTACAGTATTAGCGAGTTTTAATCTATGCTATATCATAAAGGTTACTCGCCTGCTGCTGTTGAGAACAGATGTTATTAAGCCATGTCTATCACATTGAATGTTCATCACCTTGACCTTTTTACTTTTTTATGTACTCTCTCTTAAGCGACAACTGTTTAAGCGACAACTGTTTAAGCGACAACTGTTTAAGCGACAACTGTTTAAGCGACAACTGTTTAAGCGACAACTGTTTAAGCGACAACTGTTTAAGCGACAACTGTTTAAGCGACAACTGTTTAAGCGACAACTGTTTAAGCGACAACTGTCTAAGCGACAAATGTCTAAGCGACAAATGCCTAAGCGACAAATGCCTAAGCGACAAATGCCTAAGCGACAAATGCCTAAGCGACAAATGCCTAAGCGACAAATGCCTAAGCGACAAATGCCTAAGCGACAAATGTCTACCATTCTAATTTTTTATTTTATTAACCACGCTTGTATAAACCTGTTTACATGACGTTCTAAAAAAACAAAAATATGGCAGTCTTTCTCAGAGGTGTATTGTCCACCACCTTGTTATACTAACCTGTGTTACCCCACAATGCTTCCTCTTTCTCTTCTGTACCCCATGACGCATATGCCATAATAAAAGAAAGATTTACAAAAAAAAGTGTTGTGGTCAGATGAGACCAAAGCAAGCTCTTTGACATCAACTCGCCGTGTTTGGTGGAGGAGGAATGCTGCCTATGACCCCAAGAACACCATCCTCACCGTCAAATATGGAGGTGGAAATATTATACTTTGGGGGTGATTTTCTGCTATGGGGACAGGACAACTGCACAGCATCAAAAGGACGATGGACAGGGCCATGTACCGTCAAATCTTGGGTGAGAACTTCCTTCCCTCAGCCAGGGCATTGAAAATGGGTCGTGCATGGGTATTCCAGCATGACAATGACCCAAAACACACAGCCAAGGCCACAAAGGAGTGGCGGATTAAGGTCCTGGAGTGGCCTAGCCAGTCTCCAGACCTTAAGCCCATAAGAATCTGTGGAGGGAGCTGAAGGTTCGAGTTGCCAGACGTCAGCTGCCAAACCTTAATGACTTGGAGAGGATCAGCAAAGAGTAGTGGGACAAAATCCCTCCTAAGATGTGTACAATCCTGGTGGCCAACTACAAGAAATATCTGACGTCTGTGATTGCAAACAAGGGCTTTGCCACCAAGTATTAAGTCGAAGGGGATCAAATACTTGTTTCACTCATTGACATGCAAATCAATTTATAACTTTTTTGACAGTCGTTTTTCTGGATTTATTTGTGTTATTCTGTCTCTAACTGTTAAAAGACACCTCCCATTAAAATTATAGACTGATCATTTCTTTGTCAGTGGGCAAACATTCAAAATCATCAGGGGATCAAATACTTTTTTCCTTCACTGTACATCCCATCCACATATTGGTCTCTCCCAATGGGTTCAATGTAAAATTCTGGTTGGGAACAGTGCATTACTAGCACCAATATGGCGGGTGTATCATATAAAATGAAGTCACATTATATTTGGTGACCATTCCATGGAATTGCATTTCTAATCAAACACTCTAAGAACCATAGCCACTGCATCCCACAGGTTTTGGTGCCAGGACTGTCCATGGCACCATCGCACTGTAAGTCAAACCATTTTAGCGCATTTCGACTTACCTGGCCCCCAGCTGCACCCACTGCATACGTTGTTCTCTAGAAAGAAAATTCAGACTGCTCTAGAGAACAAAGCAAGGCTGTGCTCATTGTCAGGGCGCCCGATTGATACTCTCAGCCAGTGAGCGCAGTCTTGCATAGTCCATGCTTTACTCTACAGCAACATCCAGCTTCCCCTGCATGACCGGATCAAATGCGCCAGGATCTGGGGAAGTTGTCAAACTGTAGTAAAAAGGTGTGGCATCTTTATCATAGGACAAAGCATCGGCATTCAAGGCACCATAGCCACTATGGCTTGCTGCAGGGGTTATGGTAACTTGAGTGCTCTTGTAAAATGCTTTTATGAATTCATGTTTAATATCTGGCTGTAAAGAAGATACCATATTTTAAGAAGACGGTATATGGTTTTTATATGTTGCAGTTACTGTAACACAATTACACAGGATTTGTTTTTCAGGAGACAGAAGCAGGGCTGCACCTAAATTCCCAAACTCACTCCCCATTCTAACACATATGCAGTAATGCAACATTAATACCAACCCGTAACACTGACTGCACTGTCCGCCAGTAACAGGACCGCCAGCGGGTGAACCATCGAGCTGTCACGTACAAACACAACACCGTTTGACTTCATAGCAAGGAAGTATGTGAGCCAAGGACTGTGCAGGTTCTGTGTACCTCTAAAAAGCAAACGGTAAGAGAAATTACTTCCTACACCAACAGAGGGCAGCGCTACAGCCGGTGCACTAATACAGTCTGAGTATGCGTCTGGTGTAAGAATACAAGAAGTAGTAATATGTACAAATCTGCTTTCTGGAACAAAAGATTAATTTAGTATAGGTTTGTTAGGTTTGTGGCATTCTAATGGCTGCTATATAGAATAACAGGGATTCTGCCGTGACCTTCTAATGGCCGCTATATAGAATAACAGGGATTCTGCCGTGACCTTCTAATGACTGCTATATAGAATAACAGGGATTCTGCCGTGACCTTCTAATGGCCGCTATATAGAATAACAGAGATTCTGCCGTGACCTTCTAATGGCTACAATATAGAATAACAGAGATTCTGCCGTGACCTTCTAATGGCCGCTATATAGAATAACAGAGATTCTGCCGTGACCTTCTAATGGCCGCTATATAGAATAACAGGGATTCTGCCGTGACCTTCTAATGGCTGCAATATAGAATAACAGAGATTCTGCCGTGACCTTCTAATGGCTACAATATAGAATAACAGAGATTCTGCCGTGACCTTCTAATGGCCGCTATATAGAATAACAGAGATTCTGCCGTGACCTTCTAATGGCTGCTATATAGAATAACAGAGATTCTGCCGTGACCTTCTAATGGCTGCTATATAGAATAACAGAGATTCTGACGTGACCTTCTAATGGCTGCTATATAGAATAACAGAGATTCTGCCGTGACCTTCTAATGGCCGCTATATAGAGTAACAGAGATTCTGCCGTGACCTTCTAATGGCTGCTATATAGAGTAACAGAGATTCTGCCGTGACCTTCTAATGGCTGCTATATAGAGTAACAGAGATTCTGCCGTGACCTTCTAATGGCTGCTATATAGAGTAACAGAGATTCTGCCGTGACCTTCTAATGGCTGCCATATAGAGTAACAGAGATTCTGCCGTGACCTTCTAATGGCTGCTATATAGAGTAACAGAGATTCTGCCGTGACCTTCTAATGGCTGCCATATAGAATAACAGAGATTCTGCCGTGACCTTCTAATGGCTGCAATATAGAATAACAGGGATTCTGCCGTGACCTTCTAATGGCTGCCATATAGAATAACAGGGATTCTGCCGGAATGGGATTCGGCCGTACCGAAGCCAGTATGCCTAGCATGAATGCAGTGGCCACACTGCACGAGATCAATGCTGGCAGCATATCAGAACCCCTTCTCACCTGTTAATTGTGGTCTTGTGGAGCTGCACTGAGCCACCTTTTGTCTTGTAGAGGAGACTGTTCGGCTTAAACTTTCCCTTAGCAACGTGACCGCGTCTGACCTGTGAGGACAATAACATGAATGCCGTAAACACAGGTGATGGTTTGGAGTCCCATAAACAAACGTCATAAAATCAGCTTCTAGTTCAGACCTATATGGGCAGGAATGGGCACATTGGAAACACTGTGACATACCTTACAGCAACCAGAACCAATAAAACATACATCATAAACTCTGTCTTAATAATGTCTTCTAGCCAGTCCCAGGCAGGTAACCACTCGATAATTTTCTAGACTCGATAATCAAATACAGATCTTTCTAGACTCTGTAATCAAATATGGTTTCGTGATATAGACTCATAATCGGATTGGATCAATCAAAAAGGAGACCTAGTTTTAAACATTTATTGCCATGAAAATAATTTATGAATACATAGATTAAATGGAAGCACCACCTGAAAATAATTAAACTAAACCACACCATTTAAGCTGTTTTTATTTATTGGGGAGATACCAAGTATCAGATCACAGATAAGAAAAAATTATTTAGACAGATATATGAAAATGTAGGGTAAAGGGAAAGATGGTTAAACAAAGAAAGAAAAAAAATCAAAAAAAGGGGGTTGAAAACAGAATGGCAACACAGAGATTGGTGGAAGAGGCCCCAGTCAGGTCTACACGTCAAGGAGGCCAAATATTGTTTAGAGTAGAGTCTCTCAGTTGAGCAGCGAGAGACCCAGTGTATGAGTTTGAGTGCACACTTGCAAAGATTGGAGACCGTGGGTTTGTCTGATAATAGGTCATCCCTGGTGTCGGGCTCAAGATTAATAACCTAAAATTTCCTATATTTCCGAGTAATTGAAAGACTGTCAGAGTGGTCGTAAAATGACACTGCCTTTAAGTGTGACACTACGAACCAGTCACTCCACACACAAAGAGAGGAATGTTTTAAATTTTACTGATGGAACCAGCGTGATAAGCATTAAGAATTGTTTTTGTTTTTTTTTAAATTACTGTAAAAGCAGTAATTTACTCCCAAATTTTTTCCCCATTGAAACTGACGTGTGTTCTACCTCAAGCACAGAGAGACGGAAGGGTTAAGTCACTCCCATTACGTCCAGATGGTGACTTATACGTTTTAAAGTGAATTAGCCTGTATTCGTCTTGTTTAATGAATTTCTTTGGTGAACTGTGGTTAGTTTGGGCAACGTGCAAAATTCTGCCCAAAACACCTAGAATAAAGCGGGGTACAGCCCAGCCAGGCCTTGCTCACCTGGATGAAGGTGGGGTACAGCCCAGCCAGGCCTTGCTCACCTGGATGAAGGTGGGGTACAGCCCAGTCAGGCCTTGCTCACCTGGATGAAGGTGGGGTACAGACCAGTCAGGCCTTGCTCACCTGGATGAAGGTGGGGTACAGCCCAGCCAGGCCTTGCTCACCTGGATGAAGGTGGGGTACAGCCCAGCCAGGCCTTGCTCACCTGGATGAAGGTGGGGTACAGACCAGTCAGGCCTTGCTCACCTGGATGAAGGTGGGGTACAGCCCAGCCAGGCCTTGCTCACCTGGATGAAGGTGGGGTACAGCTCAGTTAGCCCTTGTTCCCCTACAATAAAGCAGGGTAGAGCCCAGCCAAGCCTTGCCCACTTGGATGAGGGTGGGTTACAGCCAGTCAGGCCTTGCTCACCTGGATAAAGTTGGGGTACAGCCCAGCCAGTAAGACACTCTTTACAAGCTCATCCTCACTGCTGAACTGATTGTACTGGGACGAACGCCGAATGCAGCTGCTTTGTTCTGGCACCAGACGAGCCTCGTAAATATTGGAGGAGAATTGCTTTACGAGACCTGGGGGCGAAAATGCAGAAAGCGCAATGATTGGGAACATCAAGGAAGCGGTGTTGGTGAACTAGAAACAGATTTTCAGCATTATCATATATCATGCCTGTGGCTGTTCATTTCCAACCTACCTCCAATCATCAAGCAGATACATTATTTCAATATTTTAATTTGTTAATAGTGTTGATCCTCCCAGTTATCTAGCACATTTCCTGCTCCCGTTGTATCCAATGTCTCCTAACACTGACATTCGCTGAGTTTATATATAGCAAAGAACCAGCATAAATAATATTAATATTCACAGTTCAAAACATTCCGATTTGCACGGTGCTTGTTAAAGATCCTCAACATAACCAGTAGCACTAAACATAAAGCAACCTTCCAAGGGATCCCAACAAAGTCAAATGATTATGGTGAAAACATATTACATGGTGACCTTATTGGGATCCCTTAGTGTGCGTTCTGTAGCCACAATCGTCCCTTGTTCGGCCCACCTTGGATATAGCGCAGAGCCTGTCTGGACAACATGTTGGTCTCCAGGAAATGTTCGCGGGACCTGGTGCTGCTGTGTGTGCGCTCATCTTCCCAGCCCTGCACCGCTCGGATATAGGCCAAGTGGTCACTGCAGCTGTCCCCACTGAGAGCGGCCTTGGCCTGGGAGAAGAGAAAGACAGGTGAGTGGCCTGAAAGCGATGCGTCATGCATCAAGCAAAACCCAATGAATTCTAAGTGTTTTCTACAAAACACAAACCAGAATTTAAAAAAATAAAACATATACACATATATATATTTATGTCAATTACCTTTGGGAGAGCTGAAGTGGATAGGTTTTCCCTGAGGTCCAGTGGGGCTGCTGTAATGTCTCTGCTCCCTCTCCTGCGCAGTTTCGTGATTGCCGGATTGCCGTCTTATTCCGGCTCCCGGTATTACTGTGGGGCGCGCGAAGGCGATTACAGCTCATTCCCTCCTTGCCTCAGTTCCACACAGCCGGTCTCCTTCCCCACTCTCCCACAGGAGACCAGCCCCTTCACTCACCATCTGCTGACGCCTGCATGCTCCCAGGCACTGCCTTGCACACAGGCTAAATCATTCACGGTGCCGGGTGCCAAAAGCCAGGGCCAATAAACATAATATATCAATGGACAGGCTTGCACTCACGGTCTTGTAGTCTTACAAGGCGATATTTTATTGAAGTTCCATTAAAAACGAAGCAACATCATCAACGTTTCAGTCGTGGGACTTTCTTCAGGATGACTACAAGCCTCTCCATTGAGATTATATATATTTATTTATATCAAGTCCTGGGCCGCTAGCCAAGCCTTCAATATTACTCAACCCTTCCAGGGGAGGATTTTTGCTTGCCAACCGTTATACATAAATATCACTAAAATCCCTGTAGAGAACGGATCACAAGTAACTAATGCTAGGACAAAGCAGAAGAACTAGAGCCGCTGTTTCAGCGTGAGCTTTGCAGTTCTCTTGTCAATCCTTCACTGTACCCAATTTAATAAACTCCATAGCGCACTCTAGTGCATGGATTAGGAATGATAAAATCCTGATCATTTAACGCTTTAAGTGCAAGGTGCCAAACAGCAGACTGACCTGGCATTCAAAGCATTCACAGATATTTACTTTATTCAGCCAATATTATATATCCACGGACTGCATGCAGGATGGGTCAAGTTGTTAAATGTATAATTCCACATTAAAGGAAACTATTTGTACCATAACCACCACAGCACAGTGTACTTGTTATATTTCCAGACTCTCTGGAATGAGTCGCCTGTTTTTTTTGTTAAAACGTTTAGGAGTGGTGTGACAAAACACAAAAACAATGGGCGCTGACCGCCTGAGATTGTGCCCCCCCCTTGTGAATTAATAACGCACCATTTACAGTTCTTTCAATGTCAATCTCAGTCGCCCTGCGTAGTGGTGAAAGAATGGAAACAATGGAGGTGGATTACCTACCAGCTAAAGCCGGTTCCTTTAGCGAGTTATGATGATAATGATAATAATAATAATATATCTGCATGGTCTGCTCACCTTGTTAACCTCAGATCGGTTCTGCAGCCCGCCCTGGAAGGGCTCTCTGGTCAGACAGGCAGCCACCAACAGCATGGGGTGCAGGCAACGGAAGATGGAAGCCAGGACAATGGCCTTGGCCAGCATTGGATCAGTAGATATATTGGCAACTCGATTCCCCAGCAATGTCAGCTGCTCCTGATTGTCTATCACTCCTACAAAGAAAGAGCGTTTCTGTAGAAACCCACAACAGCAAGGAACAGCTCCAACTGTATAGGATCTCTCTGACAGAGTGCATTGCCGAACACCTCCCAGGTTTCCCAAATTGGGGCCTTGTACATTCTGATTTGAACCCAACGTGTGAGAGGATTTAGGGGACATAGGGGGAGGTTTAATATCTGCTGCAATGTCTTTACATGTCTTAAATGTTACGTAGTCTGAACTAAGAATACTGTGCGAATATTCTGCCTTGCGCTCTATGTCCAATTAATTGCAACACAAAACACAAAACAAAAACAGAAAACAGTATAAGATCAAAATGAATGAGCCTCACTAAACTGAGGGCAGATTATTCAAAGACACTTGGATAAATCTCTACTTTCAAAGTCCACCTGTATGTTTCCAGTTAATCCAATAGAAGACAGAAAACAATGGAATGTGGCCATTGAGAGCTAACTGGGCCACACTACCTCCTGAATGAAATCTTGCTGCAGAATCTCAGATTCAAAATAAAAATGGTTTGTATAAAAAGCTCAATGAATCAGGGCCTGGAGTATTTTCTCTTGCCCTTACTGATCTCCTGAAGTCGACGGACGGCATCTCGAATCGCCATTCGGTCGGGACTCTCCAAAGCTTGTGACAAGAATTCCTCTGCCTAAAAAACACAAGATGTCAGGTCAGCAAGTGCCAGCGTTCAGGGTATTAATTTGCCAGTTATGGGGTCACCCATCTTACCGTCATTTCTGGCACATGCAACTTGGCTTGAAGCACCAGATTCTCCAACGGCGTGCGCAGGATCTCTGGCTCCTGGAAAGGAGGCATGGCCTGGTGCTGTGCGCGGGTAAAGAGGTGGTAAGAAAAACCTGGCTGACAGCGACCGGCTCTTCCTCGTCTCTGGGTCACATTCGACATGGACACCCAGGTGGTCTCCAGGCAGGAAACCTACAGTAAATGTATAGACTTATAACGCAGGAAGAATACTTTTAGACAGCATCTGTTTACAGGTATGAGTGTGCTGCTCAGGTAGTGTGTGTTATAGGACGTGTGGGGAGCTGCAGTGAGTGTGCTGCTCAGGTAGTGTGGGTTATAGGAGGTGTGGGGAGCTGCAGTGAGCGTGCTGCTCAGGTAGTGTGGGTTATAGGAGGTGTGGGGAGCTGCAGTGAGTGTGCTGCTCAGGCAGTGTGTGTTATAGGAGGTGTGGGGAGCTGCAGTGAGTGTGCTGCTCAGGTAGTGTGGGTTATAGGAGGTGTGGGCTGCAGTGAGTGCTGCTCAGGTAGTATGGGTTATAGGAGGTGTGGGGAGCTGCAGTGAGTGTGCTGCTCAGGTAGTGTGGGTTATAGGAGGTGTGGGGAGCTGCAGTGACTGTGCTGCTCAGGTAGTGTGTGTTATAGGTGGTGTGGGCTGCAGTGAGTGTGCTGCTCAGGTAGTGTGTGTTATAGGAGGTGTGGGGAGCTGCAGTGAGTGTGCTGCTCAGGTAGTGTGGGTTATAGGAACTGTGGGGAGCTGCAGTGACTGTGCTGCTCAGCTAGTGTGTGTTATAGGTGGTGTGGGCTGCAGTAAGTGTGCTGCTCAGGTAGTGTGGGTTATAGGAGGTGTGGGGAGCTGCAGTGAGCGTACTGCTCAGGTAGTGTGGGTTATAGGAGGTGTGGGGAGCTGCAGTGAGCGTGCTGCTCAGGTAGTGTGGGTTATAGGAGGTGTGGGGAGCTGCAGTGTGCTGCTCAGGTAGTGTGTGTTATAGGAGGTGTGGGGAGCTGCAGTGAGCGTGCTGCTCAGGTAGTGTAGGTTATAGGAGGTGTGGGGAGCTGCAGTGAGTGTGCTGCTCAGGTAGTGTGGGTTATAGGAGGTGTGGGGAGCTGCAGTAAACGTGATGCTCAGGTAGTGTGGGTTATAGGAGGTGTGGGGAGCTGCAGTTAGCATGCTGCTCATGTAGTGTGTGTTATAGGAGGTGTGGGTAGGTGCAGTGAGCGTGCTGCTCAGGTAGTGTGTGTTATAGGAGGTGTGGGCTGCAGTGAGTGTGCTGCTCAGGTAGTGTGGGTTATAGGAGGTGTGGGTAGGTGCAGTGAGCGTGCTGCTCAGGTAGTGTGTGTTATAGGAGGTGTGGGCTGCAGTGAGTGTGCTGCTCAGGTAGTGTGTGTTATAGGAGGTGTGGGCTGCAGTGAGTGTGCTGCTCAGGTAGTGTGGGTTATAGGAGGTGTGGGGAGCTGCAGTAAACGTGATGCTCAGGTAGTGTGTGTTATAGGTGGTGTGGGCTGCAGTGAGTGCTGCTCAGGTAGTGTGGGTTATAGGAGGTGTGGGGAGCTGCAGTGAGCGTGCTGCTCAGGTAGTGTTATAGGAGGTGTGGGCTGCAGTGAGTGTGCTGCTCAGGTAGCGTGGGTTATAGGAGGTGTGGGGAGCTGCAGTGAGCGTGCTGCTCAGGTAGTGTGGGTTATAGGAGGTGTGGGGAGCTGCAGTGAGCGTGCTGCTCAGGTAGTGTGGGTTATAGGAGGTGTGGGGAGCTGCAGTAAACGTGATGCTCAGGGAGTGTGGGAGGATAAGGTGAGGGGTTGATCTGAATTTGATTGTTATCCATTTCACTGCACCATATGTGCCACATGGAGCTCAATTGAGGCACCTTTGTCTTGAGATCATAGCGCTGCTCCTTCTGCATCCCGCTGTCCACCACGTGCACAATGTCATCGATGGTTACAGATGTCTCAGCGATGTTTGTCGCCAGGACAATCTTTCTGACTCCCACCGGGGGGCGCTGGAATATGTTCTGCTGGTCCATCATTGGAATATTGGAATGAACTGGGGAGAAATAAAACACAAACAACAGAGACAGGGGGTGAAATACTCCACAAAGAGACTGTGCTTCGAATGTAGTATGGGGGTCATAGGAGACCCAGCGTGGGACGGGGCTAGCGGGGTGTGTGTCACATAATACAAGCATTGGAGACGCCTAATAATATATAGACAATTTATATATATACTGTACACACACACAATAACAAACAAATCCAGCCACATACATGTAACATATGGCAACGTCCGATGACAACATCTCATGGCATTCATTTAACAACAGAACTTTCAGACACATCAAAATACAGCTTGGAATTCAGTGATTTGTTTTAAAATACATGTTCACAAAAGGCACCCCTTCTATATAACCCATGATCCTCTCTATTAGTGACCCTGTAAGAGGTAATGATGGTGTGGGGGCACGGACCACCCTGTTACTAAGTGTACTCTGTTCATTCGTTTCTTTTTCCCCCTGTTGTTCGGTTACTGAACAAAGTCCCGTTATTCCCTTTTATACCACCCATATCCAGACCACCACCAGGCTCGTTAACCTTTTTGACCCTGTTAACTCAAGTGTTCTCCTAAGTGGCCGCCATTTTGTGTTAGCGAATGCAGGCAGCAGTACTCTGACGTTGAACAACTGGAATTCAAATCGGACACACTATTCTGCGAACACCGCTCAACGTGTACCGCCGCCTGTTTCTTTCCCAAATATACCAGGAGAGCTCTTTTTGGTCAAAACGTTCGCACGGACAGACAGAACATTCGCTCCCTAGAGTCAGGAAGGAACATTTGTTTGTATACCCACAGGAATTCCCGAACGATCAGTCCAAACATTACCCGGATGGCGATTCCGCTCAACCGAACTGATCCGAGCGCTAATTGGACAACTTGGGCGCTCGGATTCGGGCTATCTGGGGATATAAGATTTGTGGGGGTTCCTGGGGAAATTGTATTTGTTTTGGGGTATTTTCTGTGTGGGTCCCTGTAACAGAGATAATTGAGTTACCGGTCTTTGACTCAATTATATCCCAGACACAGGGACGCTTGGGAGGAGTTTATATTGAAATGTATGAAGACCCCATGCTGGGGGTCTGTGTATAAATTGCGTGTACCTTGCCCTAATAAACTAGGCTACTCCCAGCATTATGTCTCGGCTAATGTCTGGGGGGGGAGGGGGGAAGCTAGATCACACTCCTATAAATCACTGAAGACAGCGTTGACGGAGATCCAGAGAAAGGGAAAGAGCATCTTTGGTGGCGTGTCCCTACCCAAGTATCCGCCACAGGTGGCATCAGAGAAAGTGCTTGCCCACCTGGTAAAATAAGATGCCGATCCTTTTGATACTTCGGACTCTCCATCAGTCTCTGCTGCACCCCACGGATTTCCTGCCACCCTGGGAGAAAGCAGAGGATCCCACCTGAAAAGCACAAAAGGATAAAAAAAAGATAGAGCGTAGCGATAAAATTACACAGCAGCAACTAAAGCCTGGAGCTACTGTGCAAGAGTTACATTGCAGCAACTACAGCCTTGAGCTACATTGCAGGAGTCACACCGCAGCAACTACAGCCAGGAGCTACATCGCAGGAGTCACACCGCAGCAACTACAGCCAGGAGCTACATCGCAGGAGTCACACCGCAGCAACTACAGCCAGGAGCTACATCGCAAGAGTCACATTGCAGCAACTACAGCCAGGAGCTACTGTGCAAGAGTTACATTGCAGCAACTACAGCCAGGAGCTACTGTGCAAGAGTTACATTGCAGCAACTACAGCCAGGAGCTACATTGCAGGAGTCACAACGCAGCAACTACAGCCAGGAGCTACATCGCAGGAGTCACATTGCAGCAACTACAGCCTTGAGCTACATTGCAGGAGTCACAACGCAGCAACTACAGCCAGGAGCTACATCGCAGGAGTCACACCGCAGCAACTACAGCCAGGAGCTACATCGCAAGAGTCACATTGCAGCAACTACAGCCAGGAGGTACTGTGCAAGAGTCACACTGCAGCAACTACAGCCAGGAGCTACATTGCAAGAGTCACACTGCAGCAACTACAGCCAGGAGCTACATCGCAGGAGTCACAACGCAGCAACTACAGCCAGGAGCTACATCGCAGGAGTCTCAACGCAGCAACTACAGCCAGGAGCTACATCGCAGGAGTCACAACGCAGCAACTACAGCCAGGAGCTACATCGCAGGAGTCACAACGCAGCCACTACAGCCAGGGGCATATAATATGAGACTCTAAACATTCAGCAAAATCCCCAGACTCCAAGACGTCAAAAGGGGCCAAAGCAGCAAATTTAGTGAGCCTGCCATTTACAGGAAGCTTGTTATGCTGTTTATAATTTATTGTATATTGGCTAGTGAGTACAGGAACAGAGACTAATGTCACTCCCTTCAGGACCCAGCACGCTGGCAATTAAGTCACAGAGAAGTTGTGTCCTTCTTGTAATAGTGTCCCCACTAGGGCAAATTAAGGAAGACAGCGGAACAACCACTTATGAGGACTTAGTGGCGCTAAGTCAGGGGGTGATGTAATGGGTCATTCATTAAATTGTGAAATGTTGGAGAATCAACAAGTACAATTCTTAATTTTGGATATTTTCACAAATTCATAATCGGAATCAGGTACCATCAAATCAACGTTCAGATTTTCCATTTAATTTAATAAATTGTGTTTACAAACTAATAAAATGTATTCACTCGGAATCCTAGTTAACTGAAATTATCAATATGAAAGCCCAGTCAGAGAACGCTTCAGTTAATTTGGCCTAAGAAATACCACTACGTATTCAATTCAGTAAATCTAGTGTTTAGTGAATCCTAATGCAATAATAAGGATAATAGTAACTACACATTGTCTAGCACAGGTGTGAAACGCGTCATTACGGACAGTCTTACCCGGCAGTTTGTGTTCATCGATATGAAGTATCATTCTACTTATTAAATCCAAGTCTGGAGCACATTCCTCAGTCTCCTGAAAACAGAAAAAAGAGAGAAATTGTTTCTAGGTGTCTGCGCGAGGGGAGGAGCCGCACATTCATTGCATCAAGTTTAGCATCAGTTCAATCCAACACATGCCCTCCTCACCAGGGCTAAATGTCACCAATAGTTATTAGACAAGTGCCAGTCTTCACACACCACCATAAAAACATATTGAATTAACAAAAAAAACACAACTATGTATAGCTGTTTCAGGTGACTGCGGTTATTTTGTACATTATATGTTCCCTGCCGTGCTCAATCTAACAAAGTAAGCTCACATTCTGTTAATGGCCAAGGCCTCCGTTTATTATTTTATTAACGTTAATCCAGTTGGAATGGCATTACAGTGTAACCTACCTAGGCTTTCCTTAGAATGTTCGCAGAACACACAAGTATAAGATGGGCACACTTACCTCAACCTCAGGGGGCTGGTAGGACGAATTCCCCAGCATGACCATGACATCCTCCAGGTAATGCTCCCTCACTGGGTACATGAAGCCTGGCACACGGACTATAGGACAACCACTAAAATAGGTGGAAATTCTTTCATTGTCCCCCGTGGCGCTCATCAGTACCACTTTCAGCTGGGGATTGAGTTTCTGTGCCCTCTTCAACAAAATGAGAAGGAAATCGGTATTGACATCCCTCTCGTGGACTTCATCTACCAGAACGTGGCTCACTCCTACCAGTGTGGGATTACTCTGCAGCTTTTTTAAAAGAATTCCAACAGTACAGAATAAGAGTGCACCGCCACGAGGGGGCAACATGCTCTCCAGTCTCACTTGGTAGCCCACATTTCTTCTCAGTCCAGGCCCCAGCTCATGACTTACACGATGAGCCACGGATACAGCACTGATCCGGCGTGGCTGTGTTATTATCATGTTACAGTGGGACCCCTGCCCCCTAAGAATTGTGTCTTCCAGCAAGTACTGAGGAATACGGGTGGTTTTACCACATCCGGTATCACCAGCAATCACCACCACCGGGTGCTTTTCAATGGCAGACACAATAGTTTCTACTTGTGCGTCAGCAGGGAGGTATTGTAAGGCCGGCCCCTGCTCCTCTCTCTGTCTCCATAGCTGCTCCAGGGTGTGGCTAATACGTGACGTCTCCTGCTCTGACATGGGGATGTACTCCCGTCCTGTGATGGGGTCACAAAAGTCATGGGCTGGATCCATGTCATCCGTAGAATCTATCTGTAGAGGGATTTCCGCTTCTTCTGTGTATGAAGACTCCATAGTAACTACGGGATACTACAAGAGACGGCACATTCAAACCAATCGTTAGTTCATTACAAAACAATGCAGGCAATAGGTTTCCACAAACCAGCAATCTTCATTGGAATTAAAGCAACATTCCTTATTGCACAAATATCATGTTTATTGGCTCAAACTCTAAACCCAGAATCGGGGTGCTTGCTTCTCTCCAGATATGTTTAGCATGCTTTTATTACAAAATCTTATTTTTCGATCTTTGACGGCTGGTAGCCCCAGACAGCCGAGACCTATGTGCCTTAAATTATGTTTTTGTCATTTATTCTTTTTATTAGGACATCGTTATACCATATACAAGACAGTGGCTTTCTGCTACTTCCTCCCCATTTGCAAGAACAATGTGGTACTCCGCAATATGAGTAACTTCTCGTTTATATAGAGGGTCTCACGGTCAGCAAGTCTAAGGCTCACTCTATATTTTCTGGATAGACAGACCTTTTTAAAAATCTATTTATTTTTTAAACTAAATCTATTTTCATGTATTTTGGCATAGATTTCAGATGTGCTTGTTGTGTCCATAAAGATTATCTATGACAAGCATTTGATTGGACGCTGCCCAGCTTGAACAAGGAAGTTGTTCTAGACTTTCCCTTTAACAGTTAACAGATAAACCCCACAGCTGAACTACTGCAGTGTGACTGTGTCAGAACTCTGGTTATTTAGTTATTTTCCGGGTTTTTTTTTTACATTTTATCATACATTTATGATCGCTGATAATACAAAGATATTTCTCCTATTAATATTTATAAACATAAACACAAAGAGGCACATAACCAATATAATGAGCTCTGCTCGTATTCAATACAGTTTAGTTACTCTAATTTATTTATTACATAAAGACAAGCTGAAGAGAGACTTGCGTCCATCAAGTTCAGCCTTCCTCACAAATGTTTTTGCTGTTGATCCAAAAGAAGGCAAAAAACCCAGTCTGAAGTGCTTCCAATCTGACCCCAAATATATTTGTATAATGTTATCATATCCGAACTGAAGCGTCGTTTTTCCAAACTAGAGAGATTTTCATTTTCTAACCTTTCTTCATAGCTGATATGTTCCATTCCTTTGATCAATTTTGTAGCTCGTCTCTGGACTTTTTCTAGTGCCATGATATCACAGCATATTCAAGGTGTGGTCTTACCAGCGATTTATAAAGAGGCAAAATTATATTTTCATCTCGAGAATTTATGCCCCTATTTATACATGACAAAAACTTACTGGCCTTAGCAACTGCAGATTGACATTGCATATTGCTGCCTAATTTGTTGTCTATAACAATTCCCAAATCCTTCTCGTGTGTAGTTATCCCTAGTTCACTACGATTTAGGGTGTAAGTTGCCTGTGCATTCTTTACCCTGAAGTGCATAACTTTGCATTTCTCTACGTTAAATTTAATCTGCCATTTTAGTGCCCAATCCCCCAATCTATCTAAATCCCTCTGCAGCAAGGCAATATCCTGCTCACATTTTATTACTTTACAAAGTTTTGTGTCATCTGCAAACACTGAAACATGGCTTTCAATGCGTATTTAAAGTACCATCAAGTTTTAAATTATGGAGGTTAGTATAATATCTTGCCAATTCCTCTACTATTTCATGTGGGTTGAACATTTTATAATTTGCATTAATATTTAAATATGGGATTTTTGACAATTGATATTTTGATTCTAATTTCTTAGCCAGCAATTTTCTAGCTTTATTCCCTTGTGTGTAGTATGTGCATTTAAAGGACCACTCTAGGCACCCAGACCACTTCAGCTTAATGAGGTGGTCTGGGTGCCAGGTCCTTCTAGGGTTAACCCATTTTTTCATAAACATAGCAGTTTCAGAGAAACTGCTATGTTTATGAATGGGTTAAGCCTTCCCCCTATGTCCTCTAGTGGCTGTCTCATTGACAGCCGCTAGAGGCGCTTGCGTGCTTCTCACTGTGATTTTCACAGTGAGAGCACGCCAGCGTCCATAGGAAAGCATTATGAATGCTTTCCTATGTGACCGGCTGAATGCGCAGGCAGCTCTTGCCGCGCGTGCGCATTCAGCCGACGGGGAGGAGAAGAGGAGGATCGGAGGAGGAGAGCAGGAGGAGATCTCTCCGCCCAGCGCTGGAAAAAGGTAAGATTTAACCCCTTTCCCCTTTCCAGAGCCGGGCGGGAGGGGGTCCCTGAGGGTGGGGGCACCCTCAGGGCACTCTAGTGCCAGGAAAACGAGTATGCTTTCCTGGCACTAGAGTGGTCCTTTAAGAGTGGCTCTTAAAGGATCACTATAGTGTCAGAAAAATAAACCCGTTTTCCTGACACAATGTAATCCTTCGGGGACACTCACCCTCAGGGTCCCCCTCCGCAGCTTACCTTAATCCAGCGCCGGGCTCCCTTGGCGCTGGTGATCTCTCATCCCTCGCCGACGTCAGCTCCTGAGTGGAGCGGAGTGCACATGCGCCGCAAATGCCGCGCGCCCATTCTAACAGTCCATAGGGAAGCATTTCTCAATGCTTTCCTATGGACATTTAACCCTGCTATGTAAACATAGTTTCTCTGGACCTGGCACCCAGACCACTTAATTTAGCTGAAGTGGTCTGGGTCACTATTGTGTCCCTTTAATAACCGTTTTCCAAGTTCCCTTTGAATCTGAGATATACGTTTAGTTAAACCTTTTGAAGGAGTTTTTTTTGTTTTGGGAATCTAATCTTTCAAGTTCCTCAAGAAGCTCAGACCGGGCCGTGTGCATCACCTTTTTACTTATTGATCCCAATGTTATCATAACCCCCCTAAGCAGTGCCTTACGGGCAAGCCGTTGGTTAAATATCGAAGTGTCATTCATTTTATTTTCAGAATAATGGTTAGTTATTGTTTTTGTTATCTCTTCTGCGTATATAGAGTTATGTAATAGTGCCTCTTTAACGTCCAAGTTCCACGGCCAGGTGCAGGGTTAATCAAACGGAATGTAATAAAAAGAGGTGCATGGTCGGACCATGTCCGTTGACCTATTTCAACCACTATTATATTCATCAAGGTCACTTTATCCACCATACACATATCTATACGTGAGTACATCAAGTGAACAGGAGAGAAATATGTAAATTATTTTGCATTTGGATATTTACACCTCCATGTGTAATATGAATTATACTTGTGCAACAACGCACACAGTTTAATTGTTGAGACAGTAGAGGGAAGATGGCTTTTATCCTTGAAGCTAGATACATCCATTTTAGGGTCTAAGCAGCATTTCAAATCCCCATAAATGATAAAATGACCATTACCCATCCTCTGTACCAACAGAAAACTTCTTGAAATAAACTTAGTTTGTGCCTTATTGGGTGCATAAATCGAAACGATTGTTATAAATATTCCATTCAAAGATCCTACCAGGATCAGAAGGCGACCCAAAAGGATCTATACGTTGTTTATCAAGTAGAAAAAAAAACAATCTTTCTAAAACAATATTGATACACCCCGTGTCTTATTAGGTGAGCGTGCATGGTATGGCTGAGAATATTGATACACCCCTTGTCTTATTAGGTGAACGTGCATGGTATGGCTGAGAATATTGATCCACCCCTTGTCTTATTAGGTGAGCGTGCATGGTATGGCTGAGAATATTGATACACCCCTTGTCTTATTAGGTGAGCGTGCATGGTATGGCTGAGAATATTGATACACCCCTTGTCTTATTAGGTGAGCGTGCATGGTATGGCTGAGAATATTGATACACCCCTTGTCTTATTAGGTGAGCGTGCATGGTATGGCTGAGAATATTGATACACCCCTTGTCTTATTAGGTGAGCGTGCATGGTATGGCTGAGAATATTGATACACCCCTTGTCTTATTAGGTGAGCGTGCATGGTATGGCTGAGAATATTGATACACCCCTTGTCTTATTAGGTGAGCGTGCATGGTATGGCTGAGAATATTGATACACCCCTGTAGGTTTTGGAGAGGCCTGCTTGCCAGCCTCTTGCCCTGTGACTATGGCCCTTGGGGTGTGTGAAGAAAACCCCTGTTTTATGGACTTAGTTCAACTGTTTTATCCCCCAACCCCCCCCCCCGCCGAACACCAGTTAATCCCTTAATACCTTGTTACATTCATACACCGTCTGACCCAATAACTGTTACATTCATACACCGTCTGACCCAATAACTGTTACATTCATACACCGTCTGACCCAATAACTGTTACATTCATACACCGTCTGACCCAATAACTGTCACATTCATACACCGTCTGACCCAATAACTGTTACATTCATACACCGTCTGACCCAATAACTGTTACATTCATACACCGTCTGACCCAATAACTGTTACATTCATACACCGTCTGACCCAATAACTGTCACATTTACACTGTCTGACCCAATAACTGTCACATTCACACACCGTCTGACCCAATAACTGTCACATTCACACACCGTCTGACCCAATAACTGTTACATTCATACACCGTCTGACCCAATAACTGTTACATTCATACACCGTCTGACCCAATAACTGTCACATTCATACACTGTCTGACCCAATAACTGTCACATTTACACTGTCTGACCCAATAACTGTCACATTCACACACCGTCTGACCCAATAACTGTCACATTCATACACTGTCTGACCCAATAACTGTCACATTCAAACACAGTCTGACCCAATAACTGTCACATTCATACACAGTCTGACCCAATAACTGTCACATTCATACACAGTCTGACCCAATAACTGTCACATTCATACACAGTCTGACCCAATAACTGTCATATTCAAACACCGTCTAACCCAATAACTGTCACATTCAAACACTGTCTGACCCAATAACTGTCACATTCATACACTGTCTGACCCAATAACTGTCACATTCAAACACAGTCTGACCCAATAACTGTCACATTCATACACAGTCTGACCCAATAACTGTCACATTCAAACACTGTCTGACCCAATAACTGTCACATTCATACACAGTCTGACCCAATAACTGTCATATTCATACACTGTCTGACCCAATAACTGTCATTCATACACTGTCTGACCCAATAACTGTCATATTTAAACACAGTCTGACCCAATAACTGTCACATTCATACACTGTGACCCATAACTAACATTGGAAGTGTTGCTTGCAAAAAAAATAAAATAAAAAAGAAGTATAACCAGCATCCAAAAAAAACAAAACAGAAAAACAATCAAAAAACAAAATCTAAACAATTACCCTTAAGGTATCACTATAGGGTCAGGAACACAAACATGTATTCCTGAGCCTATAGTGTTAAAACCACCATCTATTCCCCCTGGGCCTCTTATGCCTCCATAAATATAGCAAAATCTAACTGTATTCAAGCCTGAAGCTGTAACTCTGCATGCTGTTAGACTCATAAAAACAAGCAGTCTGCTGACATCAACAGAAGTGGTAGCCTGATCCAATCACAATGCTTCGCCAAGATTGGTTGAGACTGACAAGGAGGCAGATCAGGGGCAGAGCCAGCATGATTCAAACACAGCCCTGGCCAATCAGCATCTCCTCATAGAGATACATTGAATCAATGAATCTCTATGAGGAAAGTTCAGTGTCTGCATGCAGAGGGAGGAGACACTGAATGTTTGGATGCATTTTAGTCAGCCATGACCCAGGAAGGATCTCTAGCAGCCATCTGAGGAGTGGTCAGTGAAGTTATCACTAGGCTGTAATGTAAACACTGCATTTTCTCTGAAAAGACCGTGTTTACAGCAAAAAGCCTGAAGGTAATGATTCTACTCACCAGAACAAACTCAATAAGCTGTAGCTGTTCTGGTGACTATAGTGTCCCTTTAAGAAAAAGGATACATATTTGGCTGATGTAAAGATCCATATACTGCTCTCCATGTGAGCCAAGGGGCATGTTAAGAGGTTTACTCACGCAACGCCCTAATATTGCTTATTTATAACCGAATTCACTATAGCAAGAAATCTAAGAAATGCCAGCCTAAACATCACGTTGTACTTTATTAACCCAATTCTCCCCCTTTTCCTTTGCTCCTCTTTTCTTCCACCTCCTTCTCCTCTCCATAGGTACTAACACTTTACACAGCGCTGTAATATATGCTGGGAGAGAGTCCATATTAACGGTGTTAGCAATGCCTTTAAAACACACATTATTTACAATATCGGCCATTTTAATTCTTTTAAAAACTTTACTTCTTCCAATGTCAAAACTTTGCTTACGGCTTAATTATGGGCCCCACATAACTCCTCTTGTCTGCTCTCTAGGTGATCAGTTCTACCACCTAAATCAGCCAACTCCTTGAGAAATCCTCTTGTATAGTAATGTGGAGGTGATGTGGCATTTCATGCAATATTCTATCCGTGACAGGACTTCCCTGTATCGCTTGATTACTGTATTGACCCCCCTCTGCTAGCTCCAACTCAGGGAAGCTGTGGATAAAGATGTTACAGACTGATCCTCCCCAGCTTCTTGTGTACTTTTTCCTTTATTTTTTTTCTGCTCTGATGGCTTGTATCCGTAATTTGAAGCTGTTTAGAGGGTGCCATTATAACGCTAGCCCTCTTAATCACAATCCCCACTCCCTCACTAACTCCAGACCCAGGGAATAAAGACTCACGGTATTGCTCGTTAAAACAGGAACATACAGATTTGCCGATCACAAAGACTTACATTTTGAGACAAGCTATTCCCCTTTGGGTACCTGTTTTATGCCTTTGATTGTCTTACCTGTGTATAACCAAATTTGACTTCTGTCTCCTATTTTTTGGCGCACCCTATTACCTTGTTTTTTCTGATATTGATCTCTCATACTCTGCTTAAAGGGAAACTATAGCGCCAGGAAAGCAAACTACAGCTTCCCTCTCATCTTTATTATTGGCCTATTCTATGGCAAGGGGCTTAGATACAAACATCCCACAGTTTGCTTAATAAGCCTTCTTTGCCAGTTAGCTAGAAATATGAACCATCAGCTGTGAGTTACATTGAATGGGAGCCACCGACAGTAACACAACCAGAATGGTACTTTAAATCCTCTCTAGGTGAATATTCCACTAAATTGTGGGGTAACAGTTTCTTGATCCAAGGATAAATCTGACTGGGGTCAACAAGGATTTGGTTTCCCTAGTTTGTTGCAAAATTGGAAGAGCTTCAATCTGGGTTTTTTTTTGCCCAACAGCAAAAATCAGACGTGAGAACAAGGCTAAACGTGATGGACATGTCTCTCATCAGCCTTTGTAACTCAATACATTCGTCCTCCATTACCTGATACAGATAATCCTCTATGTTTTGCAAGACTCGCTCTGGTACTTGGAACCTCTTTGGCTGCCGCTGCTGCTCTCGTAGCTGCTGTATATACTCCATGTTGTAGCGTGCATGCGACAGAGGCTGATTGTTACTGTCCAGGAGTCCGAGAACCTGAAAGCATTGGAAATAAAGCGTAATGAGCCTGTATTAATATGTGAAGTAATAGTGCCCCCAGCAGGGTCATCGATTTACCACCAGATGGAGGTTTCTTTTTTATATAATAACTTTTCTCCAGGTTTAGCATCGTTTGCTTTTTCACAGCAAGAAGCAAGCCTGTCTGTCCCATAGATAGGAACGTTATTAAAATATTCCCACACTGGGTCTCCGTTACGGCCGCTGCCATTAGAATTATCACTAAGCAATAATAAACCTTCACTCCAAACAATATTCTATTCATTGAACTTCCTGAAACCCAGCACTTAACAGGTAGTGTGTGAATTCCATGTCCGGAGATTTACAGAGTAACAATGGAGTTAGCTCTGTGTGTTTATTTTAGAAGATTTGTGCTACGAAGAAGATACATATTATCTCCATGGACACAAATTGAGAACTTCAAATCCAGGCATCTCTAATAATATCTTTGAAATAGAAAGTTATCCTGAATAGTCTGAGAGGGACAGACCTTGTGACTGTATTAATGGAATGAATTTACTAAAAAATGTAAACATTGCACAAAAACACAGCCTCCCACTTCATATTATTTCATGATCAATAACCTCTGGACTAGAACCTATTTAAATAAAAAGCTGCCTTTACTTGGATTTTTTTTCCTTATAAAGCGTTTTATAAAATTTTGAGAGAAAAAAAACAACCCTAAAAACAAAACTGTCCAAGTAATAATCGCCCACTCTAACGATAGGCTATAGAGAGCGGTTATATAAAATAATACCTTAAGCTTCTGGCACGCCAACGCGGCTGCTTTATTCTCGGCTTCTGACCGGCGCAGAGCTCTGGCCACGAAGGTTAACGGTTCCGGCCAGTTCAAGGTCAGCTTACACGTCTTGACCCGGCCTCCTTCGTGTTGGTACTTTATGAACTCCTGCAAGACAGACAGACTTACAATTAGCATGTTCTAGCTCATGCTGGGTAATTACTGTAAGATTTATATAAGAAAAGATTCTTATAATGCATCTCCGGAGGAGGAAACAAAAACCAAGATGTAATTGTATTATTTAGATTTTAAATTGTGTTCTCCTGTGAACATTGAAATGCAGTTACCAGTCCTCAGATCAAACAGCATGAACAGAACAACAAAGCTAAACTGGCAGAACCAGAGCCCTGCTGCAGAGAACACGTACCCGGGATGTTGGACTGGAGGTTGCGATCTGGATCAGTCTGGTAAGAAGATTTTTGGGATGAGGGAACTGGGCCAAAGCCTTCACAGCGTTAGCATCGTCTTCAGCATCAAGGATAGAATACCTGGCAAACGGGAAATTCTCAGTTTAATTTGTTACATTTCAGGTTATACTGCAAGGGAAAAATAAAAATCACAAACAAATTATACAATACTGCAAGCTGTAAAATCATCTGCTAGCTCCTCTGAAATGTGTGTAGAAGTAGTAAAAATGGCTCCTAAACGTACTCCGTAGAGTGAGAACAGTGATGGTAAGGAATCCGGAAATTCTATTTCTTTAAAAAAGTTGGACGTAATATAGAAAGGTATAAGAAAGGCTAACGCATTGTGCGTATCGATAAAGCATTATTGGCCACCTATCAACTTTATGTTCAGCGTATTATTCGCCCCTAGTTTTGGGGAAATATTTTTACGCTTAAAATATCCACTTCTACCCCAGAATATATGGGAAATTGTAATATAATTATATAATATATTGAGTCTGAGTTGGCAGAAACATAAATTGAGTCAGAGTCAAAGTTATTTTTTTGACTAAGTTATGTTCCACAGCCCTGCTTATGGAGTCCCAAAAGCTTACAATCAAATACAGGTTGAGAAGTACCTGAGGTCCTTGTTGGACTTCCTACCATCATGTCGTGTACGAGGCAGACGATGTGTTACCCCCTCCATAACCTCCTCGCTCTTTCCCTGGTTCTCTGCACCGGGGTCCTGGCCTGACATATAAATGTCACCGGATGTACCTTCACCATCAGAGTGAAAATGGGTGGCTAACACTCTGTATTTCTTCTGTCTGAACAGCTCGTTTCCAGGGCCCAGCAAGCCCATGTCCTTAAAAATAATATAAAGTCCACATTAGCAGAGTTTTTCCACTTGCTTACATGTACACACAGTTACCATCATAAGTGCGAATAGATCTACCCATCCAATGGATTGCACACAGATAGACTCCATATACATGAACTCATGTGGTGGGTTTCCTCTTCACGTGGTCTAATTAAGGATGACGTGCATGGCAAGTGACACTAATAGTGGCCAAGTCCCAACCTTAATTTAGAAATCACACGCTGTCTGGGGATTAATCATGCAAATCACTAGACTTGTGTAAAAAATGGTTTTGTCCATAAAACAATCGATGCATCTGAAATAAAATCCATTTAATACTAATAAAGTGACACGCATTGTGATTTTAGTTCCTCATAACCATATAGATCAAGTAACTACAGGAAAATCAGCCGACGGTTGTTCGTATGATCAGTTGAATGGCCTGCCACAGTTTGACAAGCCCTGGCTATAGTTTCTCTGCGCTCAAACAGAACAGGATCAGACAATCTGTATACACTGTGCCGGTGTACACTGCAGTAAGAAGGATGTTGGATTATATATATATGCACTGACTGTACGCATACCTGGAACATCTTGCAAGCTAAAGCCGCTGCCTGGCGTTCTGCGTCAATCTTCTTTAGTCCGTAACCCTGAACCTCAATATGCTTTGGCCATTTCACATGCAGCGTTACTCTCTGAAAACAAGAAATGGAAACAGTGACTAGATCTAGAACAAACACAGGAAACAGTTGTGGATATTTACTAAAACTCCTATTTAACCCCTTAAGGACTGAGCCAAATGTACACGTTGTGAACAGAACAAAACGTAAACAAAACCTGGCATTTGCGCTATATGTCTGTCCAACCGTAATTCACCTCTTTCATATTAAATGCACCCCCCCTTATTATATATCATTTTATTCAGGGGAAACAGGGCTTTCATTTAATATCAAATATTTAGCTATGAAACATAATTTAATATGAAACAAATCTACATGACATTTTAACTGTCAATGTCATAATACTGTTTGCTTTTACTGCAATAAAATACACATATTTGTATTCAGCGATGTCTCACGTGTAAAACAGTACCCCCTATGTACAGGTTTTATGGTGTTTTGGGAAGTTACTGGGTCAAATATAGCACGTTCCACTTTTCAGTTTTTTCACATTGAAATTCGCCAGATTGGTTACGTTGCCTTTGATACTGTATGGTAGCCCAGGAATGAGAATTACCCCCATGATGGCATACCATTTGCAATAGTAGACAACCCAAGGTATTGCAAATGGGGTATGCCCAGTCTTTTTTAGTAGCCACTTGGTCACAAACACTGGCCAAAGTTAGTGTTAATATTTGAAAATGCAAAACAACTAATTTGAACACCAATTTTGACCAGTGTTTATGACTAAGTGGATACTAAAAAAGACTGAACATACCCCCTTTTGCAATACCCTGGGTTGTCTACTATTGCAAATGGTATGCCATCATGGGGGTAATTCGCATTCCTGGGCTACCGTATGGTCTCAAAGGCAACATAACCATCCTGGCGAATTTCAATGTGAAAAAACTGAAACACAAGCCTTATATTTGACTCTGTAACTTTTTAAAACACCATCTAAACCTGTACATGGGGGGCACTGTTATACTCGGGAGACTTCGCTGAACACAAATATTAGTGTTTCAAAACAGTAAAACGTATCACAACAATTATATCGTCAGTGAAAAAGTCACTTTCACTGACGAGATCATCGTTGTAATACATTTTACTGTTTTGAAACACTAATATTTGTGTTTAGCCAAGTCTTCTGAGTAAAACCATATGCCCCATGTACAGATTTTAGGGTGTCTTGGAAAGTTACAGAGTTAAATATAGTGATGGCAAATACGTATATATACTTATGTATATAGATATATATATTATTTTGTTCTACGTGTATTTTGATATCAATATATATTAATTTTAAAATACAGTTAGAACGAAATTACACATTTTTTATTTATTTATTTTTTATGTATTTACATATTTATTTTATATTATATATAATGATAATTATATATATTTAATCAATATCATTCTACGTGTATTTTGATATTAAAAAAAAATATATATATATATATATATATATATATATATATATATATATTTATTAAAATACACTTAGACATTATTTTATTTTAAACTGTTTTAAACATTTATTATTTGTTCTTTCCAGGCAGCACGCCCCCTGCTGGCACTGCCTTGGACGGCTATGCTGTCCATGTGATCGTGAGGTCCTCACAAGGACCTCACGATCACATGGCCGAGGGGGGCCGAAGAGGAAGGAGGTGGACTCCCTGGGGGCCCAGATAAGTCCCCACACCGCGATCGCCAGCGTGGGATCGCCGGCGACCGGGTAAGTATATAGGACGGCGGGGACGTGCTATACTGCCCCCGGCATTTAGAGCCAGGTCCCGAAGGACGGCATAGCATGCCCGCAAATCTATCTCCAATTACACTGAACAAAAGTATAAACGCAACACTTTTGTTTTTGCCCCCATTTTTCATGAGCTGAACTCAAAGATCTAAGACTTTTTCTATGTACACAAAAAGCCTATTTCTCTCAAATATTGTTCACAAATCTGTGTTAGTGAGCACTTCTCCTTTGCCAATCCATCCACCTCACAGGTGTGGCATATCAAGATGCTGATTAGACAGCACGATTATTGCACAGGTGTGTCTTAGGCTGGCCACAATAAAAGGCCATTTTAAAATGTGCAGTTTTATCACATACTATACATCACGCTGCATGCCGCACATCACGCTGCAGTTGTTTGGGTGAATATAGTGTTTCTTTAATATATTGGCATGTTTCAGGTCAGGTTCAATATAAAGAAATGTTATACTCACATATTTGTTGGCGTTGCTGCTGTGGGTATAAACCAGTTTGTCTTTAATTTCTGTGGATCCCAGTGCCCTACTAATCACATTATTCAGCAAACCTTTAGGCTCAGGAAATTCCTTTAATAAATCACACAAGTCTGCAAACATACATTAATAAATAAATAGATTAGACTAGTGAATAAATGTCATCAATCTGAGTCCAAACATCACTAACAGCCTGAAAATGGGATGCTTTGTACACAGGAACGGTTGTGGCAGTGACCCACAGAGAGGGACCCAGGTATCCTACAACAGACACCCACAGAGAGGGACCCAGGTATCCTAAAACAGACAGACACCCACAGAGAGGGACCCAGGTATCCTACAACAGACACCCACAGAGAGGGACCCAGGTATCCTAAAACAGACAGACACCCACAGAGAGGGACCCAGGTATCCTACAACAGACACCCACAGAGAGGGACTCAGGTATCCTACAACAGACACCCACAGAGAGGGACTCAGGTATCCTACAACAGACACCCACAGAGAGGGACCCAGGTATCCTACAACAGACACCAACAGAGAGGGACCCAGGTATCCTACAACAGACACCCACAGAGAGGGACCCAGGTATCCTACAACAGACATCCACAGAGAGGGACCCAGGTATCCTACAACAGACACCCACAGAGAGGGACCCAGGTATCCTACAACAGACACCCACAGAGAGGGACCCAGGTATCCTACAACAGACACCCACAGAGAGGGACCCAGGTATCCTACAACAGACACCCACAGAGAGGGACCCAGGTATCCTACAACAGACACCCACAGAGAGGGACCCAGGTATCCTACAACAGACACCAACAGAGAGGGACCCAGGTATCCTACAACAGACACCCACAGAGAGGGACCCAGGTATCCTACAACAGACACCCACAGAGAGGGACCCAGGTATCCTAAAACAGACACCCACAGAGAGGGACCCAGGTATCCTACAACAGACACCCACAGAGAGGGACCCAGGTATCCTACAACAGACACCCACAGAGAGGGACCCAGGTATCCTAAAACAGACAGACACCCACAGAGAGGGACCCAGGTATCCTACAACAGACACCCACAGAGAGGGACCCAGGTATCCTACAACAGACACCCACAGAGAGGGACCCAGGTATCCTACAACAGACACCCACAGAGAGGGACCCAGGTATCCTACAACAGACACCCACAGAGAGGGACCCAGGTATCCTACAACAGACACCCACAGAGAGGGACCCAGGTATCCTACAACAGACACCCACAGAGAGGGACCCAGGTATCCTACAACAGACAGACACCCACAGAAAGGGACTCACGTATCCTACAACAGACAGACACCCACAGAGAGGGACCCAGGTATCCTACAACAGACACCCACAGAGAGGGACCCAGGTATCCTACAACAGACACCCACAGAGAGGGACCCAGGTATCCTACAACAGACACCCACAGAGAGGGACCCAGGTATCCTACAACAGACACCCGCAGAGAGGGACCCAGGTATCCTACAACAGACACCCACAGAGAGGGACCCAGGTATCCTACAACAGACACCCACAGAGAGGGACCCAGGTATCCTACAACAGACACCCACAGAGAGGGACCCAGGTATCCTACAACAGACACCCACAGAGAGGGACCCAGGTATCCTACAACAGACACCCACAGAGAGGGACCCAGGTATCCTACAACAGACACCCACAGAGAGGGACCCAGGTATCCTACAACAGACACCCACAGAGAGGGACCCAGGTATCCTACAACAGACACCCACAGAGAGGGACCCAGGTATCCTACAACAGACACCCACAGAGAGGGACCCAGGTATCCTACAACAGACACCCACAGAGAGGGACCCAGGTATCCTACAACAGACACCCACAGAGAGGGACCCAGGTATCCTACAACAGACACCCACAGAGAGGGACCCAGGTATCCTACAACAGACACCCACAGAGAGGGACCCAGGTATCCTACAACAGACACCCACAGAGAGGGACCCAGGTATCCTACAACAGACACCCACAGAGAGGGACCCAGGTATCCTACAACAGACACCCACAGAGAGGGACCCAGGTATCCTACAACAGACACCCACAGAGAGGGACCCAGGTATCCTACAACAGACACCCACAGAGAGGGACCCAGGTATCCTACAACAGACACCCACAGAGAGGGACCCAGGTATCCTACAACAGACACCCACAGAGAGGGACCCAGGTATCCTACAACAGACACCCACAGAGAGGGACCCAGGTATCCTACAACAGACACCCACAGAGAGGGACCCAGGTATCCTACAACAGACACCCACAGAGAGAAACCCATGTATCCTACAACAGACACCCACAGAGAGGTACAGAGGTCTTCATACAATTGGTAAAAAGAAGAACTGTGTACAGAGGTTCCATTAGCCACAGCTAGACTCAAAATGTCCAAAGTTCCTACAGCTATACTAGGACTTCACAAGGTCACGGACACCCTTTCAGCAGCTGGCTCCCATTGGGTAGCAGTCTAATGGTCAATGGACTCCCATGACAAAACACTATTCTAAAACTAAAAGTGTTTCCAAGGGCAGCAGCATATAGCTCTCTTAACTACACTATATATTTATTAAATACAGACATAGCATCATTGGCTAAAAGAGAGGGATCTTTGGGTAGGCAGCTAACTAATAATGCCATTCCTAGACAAACATACTGAACCCCAATGGCAGGAGAATAAAGGTCACTGACACCGCCCCGGGGCAGGAGGATAAAGGTCACTGATACCCCCCTGGGGCAGGAGGATAAAGGTCACTGATACCCCCCTGGGGCAGGAGGATAAAGGTCACTGATACCCCCCCTGGGGCAGGAGGATAAAGGTCACTGACACCCACCCCCCCCCCCCCCGAGCAGGAGGATAAAGGTCACTGACACCCACCCCCCCTGGGCAGGAGGATAAAGGTCACTGACACCCCCCCCGGGCAGGAGGATAAAGGTCACTGACACCCACCACCCACCCCCGGGCAGGAGTATAAAGGTCACTGACACCCACCCCCCCGGGGAAGGAGGATAAAGGTCACTGACACACACACCCCCGGGGAAGGAGGATAAAGGTCACTGACACACACACCCCCGGGGCAGGAGGATAAAGGTCACTGACACCCACACCCCCGGGGCAGGAGGATAAAGGTCACTGACACCCACCCCCCAGGGCAGGAGGATAAAGGTCACTGACACCCACCACCCCGGGGAAGGAGGATAAAGGTCGAGACACCCACCCCCCCCGGGGAAGGAGGATAAAGGTCACTGACACCCACCCCCCCCGGGGAAGGAGGATAAAGGTCACTGACACCCACTGCCCAGGGGAAGGAGGATAAAGGTCACTGACACCCACCCCCCAGGGGAAGGAGGATAAAGGTCACTGACACCCACCCCCCAGGGGAAGGAGGATAAAGGTCACTGACACCCACCCCCCCGGGGCAGGAGGATAAAGGTCACTGACACCCACCCCCCCGGGGAAGGAGGATAAAGGTCACTGACACCCCCCTCCGGGGCAGAAGGATAAAGTATAACCGGGGGGGGGCAGTATAACCAGGGGGGGGGGGGGGCAGTATAACCAGGGGGGGGGGCAGTATAACCAGGGGGGGGGGCAGTATAACCAGGGGGGGGGGCAGTATAACCAGGGGGGGGGCAGTATAACCGGGGGGGGGGCAGTATAACCGGGGGGGGGCAGTATAACCGGGGGGGGGCAGTATAACCAGGGGGGGGGCAGTATAACCAGGGGGGGGCAGTATAACCAGGGGGGGGGGCAGTATAACCAGGGGGGGGGCAGTATAACCAGGGGGGGGGGCAGTATAACCAGGGGGGGGCAGTATAACCAGGGGGGGGCAGTATAACCGGGGGGGGCAGTATAACCAGGGGGGGCAGTATAACCAGGGGGGGGGCAGTATAACCAGGGGGGGGCAGTATAACCAGGGGGGGGGCAGTATAACCAGGGGGGGGCAGTATAACCAGGGGGGGGCAGTATAACCAGGGGGGGGCAGTATAACCAAGGGGGGGCAGTATAACCAAGGGGGGGGCAGTATAACCAGGGGGGGGGGCAGTATAACCAGGGGGGGCAGTATAACCAGGGGGGGGCAGTATAACCAGGGGGGGGGCAGTATAACCAGGGGGGGCAGTATAACCAAGGGGGGGCAGTATAACCAGGGGGGGGGGCAGTATAACCAGGGGGGGGCAGTATAACCAGGGGGGGGCAGTATAACCAGGGGGGGGCAGTATAACCAGGGGGGGGCAGTATAACCGGGGGGGGCAGTATAACCAGGGGGGGGGCAGTATAACCAGGGGGGGGGCAGTATAACCAGGGGGGGGGGCAGTATAACCAGGGGGGGGCAGTATAACCAGGGGGGGCAGGGGCAGTATAACCAGGGGGGGGCAGGGGCAGTATAACCAGGGGGGGGGCAGGGGCAGTATAACCAGGGGGGGCAGCGGCAGTATAACCAGGGGGGGCAGGGGCAGTATAACCAGGGGGGGCAGGATAACCAGGTTGGGGGCAGCACACACACAGAGCCCGGCTCACCTCTTCCTATCTCCCGGCTCCGTCCCTCCTCCTCTCCCAGCGGCTGAGCCCGGGAAATGCCCGCACACCTCGGCCGGACTGGCTGCCCCGAGAGCCGGCACATGAACCGGCCGAACAGCGGCATGAGGACCCTGTAGGCAGCCATGTCTGCCGGTCACAGCGAGGGCAGAGCGCAACCAGAGCGGCGAGGGGTCAAACAGCGACATCGGAGGACCAGCGGCGGCACTGGGAACTGCAGCGTCCTGACTCAAGATCAAGGCACCCACTGACAGCATCTGCAGAACTACTGCAGCTTAAAGGGACAGTCACCAGAACTACTGCAGCTTAAAGGGACAGTCACCGGAACTACTGCAGCTTAAAGGGACAGTCACCAAAACTAAAGCTTAAAGGGTCAGTCACCAGAACTACTACAGCTTAAAGGGTCAGTCACCAGAACTACTACAGCTTAAAGGGACAGTCACCAAAACTAAAGCTTAAAGGGACAGTCACCAGAACTACTACAGCTTAAAGGGACAGTCACCAGCACTACTGCAGCTTAAAGGGACAGTCACCAGAACTACTGCAGCTTAAAGGGACAGTCACCGGAACTACTGCAGCTTAAAGGGACAGTCACCAAAACTAAAGCTTAAAGGGAGAGTCACCAGAACTACTACAGCTTAAAGGGTCAGTCACCAGAACTACTACAGCTTAAAGGGACAGTCACCAAAACTAAAGCTTAAAGGGACAGTCACCAGAACTACTACAGCTTAAAGGGACAGTCACCAGCACTACTGCAGCTTAAAGGGACAGTCACCAGCACTACTGCAGCTTAAAGGGTCAGTCACCAGAACTACTACAGCTTAAAGGGACAGTCACCAAAACTAAAGCTTAAAGGGTCAGTCACCAGAACTACTACAGCTTAAAGGGACAGTCACCAGCACTACTGCAGCTTAAAGGGACAGTCACCAGCACTACTGCAGCTTAAAGGGTCAGTCACCAGAACTACTACAGCTTAAAGGGACAGTCACCAAAACTAAAGCTTAAAGGGAGAGTCACCAGAACTATTACAGCTTAAAGGGACAGTCACCAGCACTACTGCAGCTTAAAGGGTCAGTCACCAGAACTACTACAGCTTAAAGCGTCAGTCACCAGAACTACTGCAGCTTAAAGGGACAGTCAGCAGAACTACTACAGCTTAAAGGGACAGTCACCAGAACTACTACAGCTTAAAGGGACAGTCACCAGCACTACTGCAGCTTAAAGGGACAGTCACCGGAACTACTGCAGCTTAAAGGGACAGTCACCGGAACTACTGCAGCTTAAAGGGACAGTCACCAGACCTACAGCTTAAAGGGACAGTCACCAGAACTACTACAGCTTAAAGGGACAGTCACCAGCACTACTACAGCTTAAAGGGTCAGTCACCATAACTACTACAGCTTAAAGCGTCAGTCACCAGAACTACTACAGCTTAAAGGGACAGTCACCAGAACTACTACAGCTTAAAGGGTCAGTCACCAGAACTACTACAGCTTAAAGGATCAGTCACCAGAACTACTACAGCTTAAAGGGACAGTCACCAGAACTACTACAGCTTAAAGGGTCAGTCACCAGAACTACTACAGCTTAAAGGGACAGTCACCAGCACTACTGCAGCTTAAAGGGACAGTCAGCAGAACTACTACAGCTTAAAGGGACAGTCAGCAGAACTACTACAGCTTAAAGGGACAGTCAGCAGAACTACTACAGCTTAAAGGGACAGTCACCGGAACTACTGCAGCTTAAAGGGACAGTCACCGGAACTACTGCAGCTTAAACGGACAGTCACCAGAACTACAGCTTAAAGGGACAGTCACCAGAACTACTACAGCTTAAAGGGACAGTCACCAGCACTACTACAGCTTAAAGGGACAGTCACCGGAACTACTACAGCTTAAAGGGTCAGTCACCAGAACTACTACAGCTTAAAGCGTCAGTCACCAGAACTACTACAGTTTAAAGGGACAGTCACCAGAACTACTACAGCTTAAAGGGTCAGTCACCAGAACTACTACAGCTTAAAGGGTCAGTCACCAGAACTACTACAGCTTAAAGGGTCAGTCACCAGAACTACTACAGCTTAAAGGGACAGTCACCAGAACTACTACAGCTTAAAGGGACAGTCACCAAAACTACAGCTTAAAGGGACAGTCACCAGAATTACTACAGCTTAAAGGGACAGTCACCAGAACTACTACAGCTTAAAGGGTCAGTCACCAGAACTACTACAGCTTAAAGGGTCAGTCACCAGAACTACTACAGCTTAAAGGGTCAGTCACCAGAACTACTACAGCTTAAAGGGTCAGTCACCAGAACTACTACAGCTTAAAGGGACAGTCACCAGAACTACTACAGCTTAAAGGGACAGTCACCAAAACTACAGCTTAAAGGGACAGTCACCAGAATTACTACAGCTTAAAGGGACAGTCACCAGAACTACTACAGCTTAAAGGGTCAGTCACCAGAACTACTACAGCTTAAAGCATCAGTCACCAGAACTACTACAGCTTAAAGGGACAGTCACCGGAACTACTGCAGCTTAAAGGGACAGTCACCAGAACTACTGCAGCTTAAAGGGACAGTCACCAGAACTACTACAGCTTAAAGGGACAGTCACCAGAACTACTACAGCTTAAAGGGTCAGTCACCAGAACTACTACAGCTTAAAGGGACAGTCACCAGAACTACTACAGCTTAAAGGGTCAGTCACCAGAACTACTACAGCTTAAAGGGACAGTCACCAGAACTACTACAGCTTAAAAGGTCAGTCACCAGAACTACTACAGCTTAAAGGGTCAGTCACCAGAACTACTACAGCTTAAAGGGACAGTCACCAGAACTACTACAGCTTAAAGGGTCAGTCACCAGAACTACTGCAGCTTAAAGGGACAGTCAGCAGAACTACTACAGCTTAAAGGGACAGTCAGCAGAACTACTACAGCTTAAAGGGACAGTCACCGGAACTACTGCAGCTTAAAGGGACAGTCACCGGAACTACTGCAGCTTAAAGGGACAGTCACCAGAACTACAGCTTAAAGGGACAGTCACCAGAACTACTACAGCTTAAAGGGACAGTCACCAGCACTACTACAGTTTAAAGGGACAGTCACCGGAACTACTACAGCTTAAAGGGTCAGTCACCAGAACTACTACAGCTTAAAGCGTCAGTCACCAGAACTACTACAGCTTAACCCCTTAAGGACCAAACTTCTGGAATAAAAGGGAATCATGACGTGTCACACACGTCATGTGTCCTTAAGGGGTTAAAGGGACAGTCACCAGAACTACTACAGCTTAAAGGGTCAGTCACCAGAACTACTACAGCTTAAAGGGTCAGTCACCAGAACTACTACAGCTTAAAGGGTCAGTCACCAGAACTACTACAGCTTAAAGGGACAGTCACCAGAACTACTACAGCTTAAAGGGACAGTCACCAAAACTACAGCTTAAAGGGACAGTCACCAGAATTACTACAGCTTAAAGGGACAGTCACCAGAATTACTACAGCTTAAAGGGACAGTCACCAGAACTACTACAGCTTAAAGGGTCAGTCACCAGAACTACTACAGCTTAAAGCGTCAGTCACCAGAATTACTACAGCTTAAAGGGACAGTCACCAGAACTACTACAGCTTAAAGGGTCAGTCACCAGAACTACTACAGCTTAAAGGGACATTCACCAAACTACTACAGCTTAAAGGGTCAGTCACCAGAACTACTACAGCTTAAAGGGACAGTCACCAAACCCACACACTCTGCTCTCTGGAGTTCCACCTTCTGCAAAGTACTTCACAGTCATTGATCTGGCCAATGCCTTCTTCAGTGTACCCCTGGATCCAGTCTGTCAATACCTGTTTGCCTTCACACATGAAAAACAACAGTATACATGGACTGTCATGCCCCAAGGGGCACAAAATTCTCCAAGTCAATTTGCAAAGGCCATGTGTTCTATTCTTGATCCATGGCAATCTGACCATCCAGAGGTTGTCTTGCTTCAGTATGTGGATGATTTGCTGCTCTGTGGAGATGACATACCCACAACAGAAGAATGCTCAATTAATCTCCTTTGCTATTTAGCAGAACAAGGATGTAAAGCTTCACGTCTCAAGCTTCAATTCTGTCAACCTACTGTTATCTTCCTTGGCCATTGCCTATCTCAGGGTACCAGACATCTCACCCGTGACCGAGTTAGAGCAGTACTGAATATTCCACCTCCAAGGACTTCAAAGTCTCTACATGCCTTTCTAGGCCTCATTTCTTACTGCCGTGCCTGGATCCCAGAAGCTTCTCTGCTCATGCAACCACTCTATGATACCCTCAAATCAGACCCATTCTGCATGATGTCATGCCTTAACCACGGTATCCTCTTACTTCCTGGTTCCACGGAGCCTAGCCACACCCCTTTATGACACGGTCTGCCTATTTAATCTGACCGCACCAGCTGATCGACGCTGGATTATTGAACTACGTTCCGTACTCACGAACCGGCTACAACATCGTTGTGAAAGCCTCTGTTACCAGACCGGACTGAAAGACTTCAAGTTCCCTTCACCTTTCCTCATCCACGACTAAAGCTTAACACTCTTCATCCGCCTCTGAGGAGATCTCGGGAACCGGTGTTCTATGTGCCGGAAGCTAAGTAAAACCTCTGTGATAAGCGTTGCATCTCAAAGCTGTTATTTCCTGTCTCCAAAGTCCTTCGATAAAACAAACCCGTTACAGCTAACTTCAACTCATACTTTATCTCAGTTAGCTGCATCTGTCTTGCTTCAGTTAAAGCTATGGAACAGCTATTGTAACTACTTATCACCTAAACCGTTAATTCTACTAAGAGACTCTCTATTGATTCAGTGTCTGCAAATTACTATCGTTTACTCCTTAAAGCTACAGTGTCTGTAATTGTGGACTTCAGTTATCATTTACTACTTAAAGCTACAGTGTCTGTAATTGTGGACTTCAGTTATCGTTTACTCCTTAAAGCTACAGTGCCTTTAATTGTGGACTTCAGTTATCGTTTACTACTTAAAGCTACAGTGCCTGTAATTGTGGACTTCAGTTATCGTTTACTACTTAAAGCTACAGTGCCTGTAATTGTGGACTTCAGTTATCGTTTACTTATTAAAGCTACAGTACCTGTGAATTGGACTAACGTCCCATTATCTTTTACTTTTTATAATAAATATTCAAACTATTCGAAATCTACAGTTGTGTTCCTTCATAACAAATGTTTAGACGTGACACTTGACCATAGAAGCCCATGACAACTTCTGCACTCTAAAACGTGCTATTGCATCTGCTCCTGCCCTTGGCCTACGAGACTATACCAAACCCTTCAAGTTATTTGTCTCTGAAAGACAGGGCCATGCTACAGGAGTTCTTACCCAAGCACATGAATCTAGAGGACGACAAAGGCCTATTGGATTTTTCTCCTGCCAACTGGATCTTGTGGCCAGAGGAACCCCTTCTTGCCTTCGGGCCGTTTTTGCAGCCAGAGAACTAATTGAAAGAACTGCAGACCTGGTCCTTGGCCACCCTCTAGTTGTTTTGGCCCCTCATGACATTTCTGCCATCATCAACCAAGTACAACTCAAGCATGTCTCTCCTGCCAGACACCTCCGTCTTCAATGTCATCTTCTGTTACCTGACAACATCACCCTACAAAGATGTCAGGTTCTCAATCCGTCCACCCTTCTCCCACTACCTGAGGGGGGTATCTACTATGGGTTTATCATGGATGAAACCTATATTTTTCTTCTTACTGGCACCATCAAGAAGATGCATCCCAATTTATCCTTCTATGACGGTCAAACACCTCTCTGTGATGGAGCAGGATATGCCTTCTGTACCATGTGGTACAAGCCAAACATCACTCCTGAACCTTGCTATGAAGATGAGCTCTATCATCTGGTAGAGGTGAAACTTACTTCACAAGACTTCTACTGTGACTCTGAAGGCAACAGCATGGTCTTGATTCATCTACCTTCAGAACTCAAACATTTGTATCGTCATTGGGACATTGCCATTCCACATGTCCCTGTCACCAAGTTAAAGACAAGATCATGGAATGATCTTGGGCCCATGGCAAAATTATGGGTCACCATGAATGAATCACAGCTACAGGAAAATGGCGTTGTCAAATACCCAGCAACTGACCATCTAGAAGCATGGCCACGCCACTTCCTGGAAAATGAATTTCAAGATCTGGTCATAGTAAATGACTATGACCCAGAGACACCTCATGACTGTTTTGAACAGATGAAAATGGAGACAACACATTTACCAACTGTGCATGAGGATCCACTAGTAGATCCTGATCTCACTCTGTTTGTGGACGGTTCAAGGTATGCTGATGAAGAAGGAAAATACCACACAGGATATGCCGTAACCACAACAGATGAAATTATCAAGTCATCATCTTTACCACCAACAATGTCTGCACAAGAAGCCGAATTGCAAGCCCTGACTTCAGCGTGCAAGATCTCTGAAGGAAAGCGCGCCAACATCTACACTGATTCAAGATATGCATTGGGCGTGGCACATGACTTCGGATTAATTTGGAAAACAAGAGGATTTCTTACCACTGCCGGTACGCCGGTCAAACACAGTTCTGCAATCAAGGAACTAATGGACGCCCTCCTACTCCCAGAAGAAGTGGCCATTCTGAAAGTGAAGGCACACGGGAAATTGGATACAGATGAAGCAAAGGGCAACCATTTAGCTGATCAGGCTACTAAGCAAGCGGCAAGAGAATTGCAGGAAGTGGATGAAGGAGTGTCCGGACACGAAGAAATTCCTATTTTTACCTTGCAGACTCTTCCTACTGACCTAAGAATCCTACGGGAACAGCAAGCTGCAATTGCCCCTGAGGAAATACAGAAATGGAAGAAGAAAGGAGCAGATCTAAAAGATGGAGTATACTACAACAATCTTAGATTTTGCCTCCCTAAGAATTTATACCCAGCAGTCGTCCAATGGGCACATGGACCTGCACATCTGTCAAAAGACCTAATGGCTGCTCTCATACAGAAGTATTATGAAGCACCTGGAATTACTACACTGGTCAACAACTTTTGCAAGGCCTGTGTTATTTGCGCAAAGTGCAACCCAGGAAAACCAACCAAAGTGCCCTTGAAACACCTGGCTAAGCCTATGTACCCATTCCAGAGAATTCAGATTGACCACATACAAATGCCAAAGAGTGGTCCCCATGAATATGCACTAGTAATAGTGGATATGTTTTCAGGCTGGCCAGAAGCCTACCCAGTAACCAATATCACTGCCAAAACAACAGCAAGACGTCTGCTCACAGATATTGTATGTAGATTTGGACTACCAGAAGTTATTGAGAGTGACCAGGGCCCAGCTTTTACAGCAACAGAGACTAAAGAAATTTGGACCGCTCTGTGGGTGACCCTAGCTTTCCACACCCCTTACCACCCACAAAGCAGTGGCAAAGTGGAACGCATGAATGGTACCCTAAAAGCTAGAATGTTAAAAATGTCGCAAGAAACAAAGATGCCCTGGCCAGAAAGCTTGTCAATAGCTTTATTCAGCGTTAGACACACACCTAGAGGGAAGCACTCACTATCCCCATATGAGATTCTATTTGGGACTGCACCCAGACTAGGTTGTTATTACCCCCAACAGCTTCAGCTTCAAACTGATGTTTTGGTAGATTATGTGACTGAACTTGCAAGTGCTTTGAACAAAATACATGCCCAAGTTTTCTCTTCAATTCCAGATCCCGATTTTGATACGGGTACCCACAGCCTGCTCCCCGGAGATTGGGTCCTGGTCAAGAGATTTGTGCGGAAACACACCCTGGAACCAAGATTTGACGGACCATTCCAAGTTCTCCTGATCACTTCAACCTCCGTCAAGTTGGCTGGCAGGCCACATTGGATCCACGCTTCCCATTGCAAGAAGACTCCTGCCCCAGAGGAAGCAGACACCGCACAACCATGTACCCCTGGTACATTATCACCTTAATTAGCCTAATTAAGGCCCAACAAGTAGCCATTACTAAAGATGCCAGTGGGTATACCTTCTGGTACAATTCCTCATGTACCCGTGTGGCTACAGATACTTTTGACTATTGTGACATTGTAGACTGCCCATTCCCTACGTCACAAATTCAAACTATCTATAGAGATATACCTCATGTAAAAGACCCCTATGTTTGTGTAGTTGACAAACAATGGGGGCATAACTGTAACCATTGGGGGGCTGCAGGGTGGAATGCTGGGCCTGCCTGGGGTTACAAACCCAAAAGTGCCTTATCTAAGGTAGATGACCATGGTAGATCCCTCCTCCAAAGAATGACTTTAAGGAAGCCTGGAGGAGGTACACCCATAAAATTAATCCTAAACATAGAGCATCCCAGCCCAACGGATGCAGACCAGTATGTAATGGGAATGTATTGGAAGAAAGGTTCCTATAACAAATTGGGGCACTTCTACCTAAAATATATGTGCCACTCTCCAGAGTGGCAAGGGGCCACCCACATGGTCTCAAATCCATTAAAACCACACATCCAGTCCTTTAAAGACATGATGGCCATTGCTAATCCCACCTTTGAAGATACCATGGCCGCTGAAACAGGTTTTAATGATGTTAATTTATGGTTGGAATGGATGAAATATAATGCCAACAAACATAACAGAACCGCATGCTATGTGTGTGGTGGGGCCCGGCCTCACCTCGGCACCGTGCCCTTGACTTTGCCATTAGAAATAGAAAATTGCATATTAAGTCTTTTTGCCTACCATTACAATTATAACAGGTCCCTCTGCAAAGCATGGACAGTAGAATACCCCCTCCTAATCAAGGATGTCAAACCCCCAGATGGTATTACAATCTATAAGGGAAACTACACCTGTTATGCCAATTATGACGGAATTGGTAAGTTCATGGGTAACTTTTCCGAAGGATATTGTGCCACCTACAGAACTGTCCCTATGTACCTATTACAATTCCATACTAGGTCATTAGGAGATATTTACTGGTTGTGTGGGGATTTACAGTTAAGATCCAGAATGGACAAGGAATGGTGGGGGGAGTGTACTCTGGCTAAAGCCATCATGCCCATACATATTATCTCTGACACACACCCTGACATACATGAGTCCATACTGTAGCGGTACTTACCCTCTCCAGGGGCCGGCCGGGGTCCTCTCTTCTCGCCGCGCGCGGTCCTGCTCCTGCACGAGCCGCGCGCGGCTCAGCCAACGATAAGATCAGTCAGGCGGGCAGTGACCGCGAGAAGCGGTCACGTGTCCCGCCCGACACTAAGAGCGCGCCGCGCGTCTCGGGCGCGCTCTTAAAGGGACAGTGGGAGACTAAATTAGAATCAGTCTCCCATTGGCCCCTGTCATACCACGTTCCCCATACACTCACGTTTTGGGGGCGTGGATATGACAAGGGCCAATCAAAGTGAACTTTAGGGTATTTATACTCACCTGTTTCCCTTGCTCCTTGCCCTATCGTGGTTTCTGTCCAGTTCCCTTTAGTGCTTATATCGTTCAGTTGGTTTTTTGGTGCTTGACCTTGGCTTTGTTCCTGACTCCGCTCTCTCCTTATCCTTGCTTGCTTATCCGCTGTTTTGTCCTCTGTGTACCAGTCCTCGGCTTGTTCTACGTTACGCTGTCTCTCAGTTCCCTTGACCTCGGCTTGTTCTAGACTCTGTCTTTCTTACTCGTCCTAGTCCGGCCATTCTAAGGTCCGGTAAGACGAACCCTGGTTTCTTGTCTATTGACTATTGAACTATTCCTGCGTGTTGGGGTATATTACCGTGACATTACGATAGGGCCATGGACCCCGCAGGTTTAGGACAACAGATGGCCACTCATGAGGCTAGATTCGCAGAACAGGATCACCGTATGGATCAAATGGCTCAAGCCATCCAGACACTGTTATCCAGATCAGCTCCGGTACCTGTACCTGCGCCTCCTGTAAACCCTATACCAGACACAGCTAATATGCCTAATGCTTCAGCACATCTAACCCCGCCACCTAGGTATGGAGGGGACGCTAAGACATGTAGGGGATTCCTTAATCAAGTGGAGTTCCACTTTGAAATGTACCCACGTTCATTTCCCACTGATAGATCTAAGGTGGGTTTTCTTATGCACCAGCTTACGGATAAGGCACTAGAATGGGCAAATCCTATTTGGGAGGCTAATGGGCCTATGGTACACGACTTCACTAGCTTCCTCACAGCGTTTCGTAGAACGTTTGACACGACTAAAAGGTCAAAAAATGCCGCCAGGGCATTAATAAGAATAAAGCAAGGATCTAAATCTGTAGCCGATTATGCTATTCAGTTCCGTACCCTTGCCTCACAGGTAGATTGGACTAATAATGGGCTTACTACTGCGTTTATGGAGGGTCTGTCTGAAACTATGTTGGATGAGGTAGCAGCTAAGGACCTCCCTGTACCCCTGGAGGACCTGATTGACTATCTTATCGATATAGATAACAGGATCCGTGACAGGTTATATACCAGGTCCAGAAATAGACGTTTTGTTCCCGTTAACTCCCCTAGAGCTGAGACTCCCGAGGGATCTAAAGGTTCTGAGGAGGAACCTATGCAGTTAGGGGTTGCCAAACTTACTGACGCTGAAAAGCTTTATAGGAGAAAGGAGGGACTTTGTCTTTATTGTGGTAGGAGGGGTCATATGAGACAAGAATGTCCCGTGCGTCCGGGAAACTATCGCACCTAAGACCGTATAGAGGACTGGCCTTGGGTGTGACATCACAGTCCTCACATTTGCCTCTTAATAAATTACTTCTCCCTGTTTCCCTGCACCTTGGTAGTAACTGCGTAGCAGGGAATATACTAGCCCTGGTTCATTCCGGAGCGGCCGAAAACTTTATTGATTCCAGTTTTGTCAAGGAGAATAACATACCCACCAGAGAGAAGGAGACACCCTTGGCCGTTGAGGCCATAGATGGTAGACCATTATGCTCTCCAGTTATCACACATGAAACTGTTCCACTACATATGTCTACAGGGGTGTTACACTCTGAGACCATTCGGTTTCAGATCATTACTTCTCCTTCCTCTCACCTCGTGTTAGGGTATCCTTGGTTACGTACTCATAATCCCACCATTGATTGGGAGTCAGGACAAATAGTTTCTTGGAGTGATTCTTGCCAAGAGTCTTGTATTGTTAAAATCACCCCTTTGAATTCTACTAATATTCCTCCCGTGCCTACGGTCATACCCCCTCAGTACCTGTCTCTTAAATCTGTTTTTGATAAAAGGGAGGCTGAAAAATTGCCACCTCACAGGCCTTACGATTGTGCTATTAATTTATTACCTGGTACGATGCCTCCCAAAGGGAGAATATATCCTTTATCTCCTCAGGAGAATCTGGTTATGGAGGAATATATTAAGGAATCTCTAGAGAAGGGATTTATAAGAAGATCCTCTTCCCCGGCAGGGGCGGGTTTCTTCTTTGTATCTAAGAAAGATGGCGAATTAAGGCCTTGTATTGACTATAGGGGCCTAAATAAAATCACCGTCAAAAATGCGTACCCCATACCTTTGATCACAGAACTATTTGATAGGCTTAAACAGGCCACAGTTTTTACTAAATTGGACCTTAGGGGTGCTTACAATCTCATACGTATCAAAAAGGATCACGAGTGGAAGACCGCATTCAATACCAGGAGTGGCCACTACGAATATACTGTGATGCCCTTTGGTCTTTGTAACGCCCCAGCAGTTTTTCAAGAATTTATTAATGATGTCCTACGTCAATATATACATACATTCGTTATAGTATACTTGGACGACATATTAATTTATTCTACTGATTTACAGACTCATCACATGCATGTTAAATTAGTGTTGAGAACTCTTCTGGTTAACGGTCTCTATTGCAAACTCGAAAAATGTTCATTTGATCAATCTGAAGTCCAATTCTTGGGTTATATAATCTCTGCCAAGGGTTTTCGTATGGATCCCAAGAAACTGTCTGCCATTATGGAATGGCCTCTACCTCAGGGTTTGAAAGCCATTCAGCGTTTTCTGGGGTTCTCTAATTATTATAGGCGTTTTATTAAAGGGTTTTCTGCCATTGTAGCACCTATAACCAGAATGACCAAGAAGGATGGTAATACTCATGTCTGGAAACCAGAAGCACTCGAGGCCTTTGAATTCCTGAAGGCTTCATTTGCCTCTGCTCCTATTTTACAGCATCCTGTCCCTTCACTGCCCTTTATTCTTGAAGTTGATGCTTCTGAGATAGGGGTAGGTGCTATCTTGTCTCAAAGAGATTCACCTGAAAAGCCGTTACACCCTTGTGGCTTCTTTTCCAGACAGATGTCTAAAGCAGAGAAGAACTATGATGTAGGCAATCGTGAACTCCTTGCTATCATTTTGGCGCTCAAGGAATGGAGACATCTGCTAGAGGGTACTAGGGATCCCATCCTCATTTTAACGGATCACAAAAACCTCTCCTACCTTAGTGAAGCAAAAAGATTGTCTTCTAGGCAGGCCAGGTGGTCTCTGTTTTTGTCTCGTTTTAATTACATAATCACATACAGACCGGGTGATCGTAATGCTAAAGCTGACGCTCTGTCCAGACAATTCGAGACTACTGACAAACTCGAGGTCGATGTTACCCCTGTCATTCCGCCTGACAGAATAATAGCTACTACTGTTCTTTCTATTTCGTCTTCTCTCTTACAAGCTATTCAGGCTAAACAAAACTTGGCTCCTGGGGAGAGGCCTGCTGATAAGCTATTCGTTGATATACCGGAGAGACGAGACATCTTGTCATTATATCATGACACTAGAACTGCTGGACACCCTGGTATTTCTAAGACATTCTCAGCAGTTTCTAGATATTTCTGGTGGGCTTCCTTGCGCAAGGACGTCACCGATTACGTTAATGCCTGTAGCACTTGTGCCAGTATGAAGTCCTCCCACAGAGTTCCTTGTGGGTTGTTGCATCCGTTGCCCATACCCGAGAGGCCGTGGTCCAATATATCCATGGATTTTATTGTTGAATTACCTCCCTCTAATGGTAAAACTGTCATCCTGATGATTGTGGATCGTTTTTCTAAGATGGCTCATTTTGTGTCTCTTGTCAAATTGCCATCATCCAAGGAACTTGCCTCTATCTTTGCCAGGGAGGTGTTTCGGTTGCATGGTATTCCCACTTCGATCGTGTCCGATAGGGGTAGCCAGTTTATCTCCAGATTCTGGAGAACGTTTTGTACAGAGATGGGTATCTCCCTCTCGTTTTCTTCCGCCTACCACCCCCAGTCTAATGGAGCTGCTGAACGTGCCAACCAATCTCTAGAGCAGTATCTTCGTTGTTTCGTGTCCCACCATCAGAACAATTGGGCTGACCTTCTTCCTTGGGCTGAGTTTGCTCGTAATAATGCTGCTCATGAATCCTCCGGTAACAGCCCTTTTTACGTTGTTTATGGCCGGCATCCCGTGGTTCTTCCAGCTGCATTCTCCTTACAGGGCATGCCAGCTCTGGACGAACATTTGGCTAGTCTACGTAATACTTGGGAGCAGGTTCAGTGTTCTTTGGTGGCTTCAGCTGCTCGCCAGAAGGTTCAGGCAGACAAGCATCGCAGGGCGGCTCCATCCTATGCTGTGGGAGACCGGGTTTGGCTTTCTACTCGCAATATTCGTCTTCGTGTGCCTTCTATGAAGTTGGCCCCTCGTTTTATTGGTCCTTTTCGTATCTTGCATGTGGTTAATCCTGTCTCGTATGCATTGGATCTTCCTAAAAATCTACGCATTCCTAACGTGTTTCATACCTCCTTGTTAAAACCCCTCCTGTGCAACCGTTATACTCGGCATGTCCCTCCTCCTCCTCCGGTTTCTGTGGAGGGCCATGAGGAGTTTGAAGTGGCGGCTGTAATTGACTCTCGTTTGCTTCGGGGTCGCCTCCAATATCTGGTACATTGGAAGGGCTATGGGTCTGAGGAACGCAGTTGGATTTCCGCTGACGCTGTTCACGCTCCTCGCCTTGTGCGTTCTTTCCACGCTCGTTTTCCTGCCAGGCCTGCTCCTCCCCGCCCGGTGGGCGTGTCTTCAGGGGGGGGTACTGTAGCGGTACTTACCCTCTCCAGGGGCCGGCCGGGGTCCTCTCTTCTCGCCGCGCGCGGTCCTGCTCCTGCACGAGCCGCGCGCGGCTCAGCCAACGATAAGATCAGTCAGGCGGGCAGTGACCGCGAGAAGCGGTCACGTGTCCCGCCCGACACTAAGAGCGCGCCGCGCGTCTCGGGCGCGCTCTTAAAGGGACAGTGGGAGACTAAATTAGAATCAGTCTCCCATTGGCCCCTGTCATACCACGTTCCCCATACACTCACGTTTTGGGGGCGTGGATATGACAAGGGCCAATCAAAGTGAACTTTAGGGTATTTATACTCACCTGTTTCCCTTGCTCCTTGCCCTATCGTGGTTTCTGTCCAGTTCCCTTTAGTGCTTATATCGTTCAGTTGGTTTTTTGGTGCTTGACCTTGGCTTTGTTCCTGACTCCGCTCTCTCCTTATCCTTGCTTGCTTATCCGCTGTTTTGTCCTCTGTGTACCAGTCCTCGGCTTGTTCTACGTTACGCTGTCTCTCAGTTCCCTTGACCTCGGCTTGTTCTAGACTCTGTCTTTCTTACTCGTCCTAGTCCGGCCATTCTAAGGTCCGGTAAGACGAACCCTGGTTTCTTGTCTATTGACTATTGAACTATTCCTGCGTGTTGGGGTATATTACCGTGACACATACACACACCAGCCAAGGTTAAGCGTGAAGCCCCAGTAAGAGGCAGTTTTGACCCCCACATTTACATTGATGCCATTGGGGTGCCTAGGGGGGTACCTAATGAATTTAAAGCAAGAGATGAAGTTGCTGCGGGGTTTGAATCACTTTTTACCATAGTTACTGCAAACAAGAATTTAAATTGGATTAATTACATTTATTACAACCAACAACGCTTTGTCAACTACACCAGAGATGCCCTCCAGGGTTTAGCCGAACAATTGCAGGCCACATCCCAAATGTCCTTCCAGAACAGAATGGCCCTAGATATGATTCTAGCTGAGAATGGGGGCGTATGTAAAATATTGCCCGACACCATGACCTGTTGTACCTACATCCCAGAAAACACAGGTCCTAATGGTAAAGTCACCATGGCCATAGAGAAATTAAATAAGCTCTCTGAAGAGTTAAAAAGGAATTCTGGGGTGAAAGATCCCTGGGAAAGGTGGTTTGGTTGGATAACAGGGTGGCAAAAAGCTTTAATTCACATTGGTATGGCATTACTAATTTTTCTTTTTATTCTCGCTCTTCTCGTTTGTTGTGTCCTCCCCTGTCTGAGAAAATTCCTACAGAAGACTGCAGACCAAGCGGCACCAACTTTTGCACATTTGACAGTTGATGACCAAGATTTCCAAGATTACAATTCACCCTGTATACCGCTGCAAACTATCCCTTTTACTGATAAAGTGCAAGAGTTTTAGGTAGGGAACCAGCTTAGGGACAGCGTCCGTCTCTATGGATAGACTGCCGTGCGGAGATGTGGTGGGCAAGCCACTGCGGGATACCAGCGGAGTGAAGAAAGTTCCTGACCGTATTGACGGATGAGCTGCAGCCTATTAGGGACAGGAAGGGACAGAATTGCACTTTGCAATAACACCTAGCTAGCGGTCATGGGGTTTCTGTGCCTTTGGGCTAACACGTCTTCTGGTATTAACAAATAAAGTTTATCTTTTTAGTGCCTAACATTTCATAGGGGGGACTGTTGTAGAATTATTAAAACCTTTATTAAATTTCTCCATTAACTCCATTAACTTCATTATATGACAGATTTTCCTAACAGCATTTAGAATATTAGAAAGAGAATGTATTTTCTAGAAGGATATGAGTAACACCGGAATTTTCAAGTTCCTGTAATATGTAACAATGTATGCCATAGTTAGATCATGAGAACTGTCCTAATGAAATGTCCATTCACTAAAAAGCCTTGAACCTGACCTCGAATCTAACATCACTAACTACTCAAAAAAGCCCCCCTCCCATCGAGTAAAGCCTCGTGCTAGCAAGATGGCGCCTGGGCCATCGTGTCCACTCCCGTGTCCAAGATGACGCCACCTCTCGGTGGGAGGTCATGTAGCCGGCCACTTAACACTTAAGCCAATTAATAATATTGATGGGTGGGTATTGACATAGCCACTTAACACCTAACCCAATTAATGATGTTTATTTGTTGTTATCTTGATATTCTATGATGATGTAATATTGCTCTTATAAGGGTCTGCGAGCCCGCTTTTTAACCAGATGCCATTAAATTTTCTTGAAGTTCTTTTAACCTGAACTCCGTGTGTCAGTGTGAATTTACTTCTGCGTATACGCAATTTAATCATCTCAGATTTGGACAGGAACAGATAGACATTCAAACTTATTTGTTTGCTTAAAAGAATCTATATCATAAGGAACATTGTAACATTAAAGGGACACTATAGTCACCTGAACAACTTTAGCTTAATGAAGCAGTTTTGGTGTATATAACATGCCCCTGCAGCCTCATTGCTCAATCCTCTGCCATTTAGGAGTTAAATCCCTTTGTTTATGAACCCTAGTCACACCTCCCTGCATGTGACTTGCACAGCCTTCCATAAACACTTCCTGTAAAGAGAGCCCTATTTAGGCTTTCTTTATTGCAAGTTCTGTTTAATTAAGATTTTCTTATCCCCTGCTATGTTAATAGCTTGCTAGACCCTGCAAGAGCCTCCTGTATGTGATTAAAGTTCAATTTAGAGATTGAGATACAATTATTTAAGGTAAATTACATCTGTTTGAAAGTGAAACCAGTTTTTTTTTTCATGCAGGCTCTGTCAATCATAGCCAGGGGAGGTGTGGCTAGGGCTGCATAAACAGAAACAAAGTGATTTAACTCCTAAATGACAGTGAATTGAGCAATGAAATTGCAGGGGAATGATCTATAAACTAAAACTGCTTTATTTAGCTAAAGTAATTTGGGTGACTGTAGTGTTACTTTAAAAAGAAATACATTCATTTTTGATATTCGAAAGTTCCTTAAAAACTTTAATTTGTAATTATTTATAGTTTTATGTATATATTCTTTACTTATTAGAGTTAAAGACAAACCTCCATCCTTTATTTATTTATTTCACAATCTTTATTTAGTCTTCAGATACATTTCTGCCCGTTTTTTAGAGAGTTACTGTGTCGTAAAAAAGGTTCAAATGGAATTCTGATCAACTGCGCCAGCTGTATGTTTACCCGGCACAGACTGGCCGCCTTCCCAGCCCCGAGAATGAATATAAGGCCGGTGAAATAGCTCAGTGGGCTAATGCATCAGCAGAATCTGTTCTAACCCTTGGGTCGCAGAGTCAAATCCCGGCAGGGTTGACTCAGCCCTTCGTCCTTCCGAGGTAGATAAAATGAGTACCATTAAATTGGGTGATAGAAACAACCCCTGGATGTTGGGCTAAGGTAACATCCCCAGGACGTACTTGGACACCAGAGTAATCTGAATGTGCCTTTCCTGGTTAAATACTTTGTTATTATTATATGAACCAAAAAGGGTCTTATTCACTAAACAGTGAATTTAATAACGGAAACATATTGTGATTTCTAAATGCCAGTAATGCTGGGGGATTTTTACAATTCCTGCTACTATTTGTGTATTAGTGAGTAAACAGACTACATTTTCCGGGTTCGTACACTAAACAGCAAATTGCAGTAAATTTAAAAAACTGAAGTTAAAATGACTACCATTTGTTTGTCAATTTTTCAAAATCAGTTATTTTAATTTCACATTTTCCATTCAGTTTTTAAGCCATTGTAAAAACAGCTGCATATTAAACCCATCAGTTCCTAATCTGGCAAAGATTGCAGAGTCTAAATAAGCAACGATTAATGTCTTTCAATTTAACATGTAAATAGACATTGCTTCCCGTTAGTATTTGATCTCGGTGGGACTAGTAACCAAAGTAAATCCACTATCCATTTCATTTAATTCTCCTGGAGGGCATGTTATCTCATTTCCCGTCTGTAAGGAGTTCTCCACCATTTACTTTTGTTTAAAAATGTTAAAGATAAATAAATACACACGTAACTCTTTCAGGGTAATTTACTAAATGACAATTGTCACGAATTGAAAGTAAATTTCAAATTTAAATCCAAAATAGCCGATTGGACAAATTCTCCAACCCACCTATGCTCCCAGTTCAGCTATTTTTCCCTTTGAATTATTATTATTTATTATTATTTATATAGCGCCATCAGATTCCGTAGCGCTGTACAATGGGAATTCCCGTTGAATCCCCTGCACCAGTTCTTAGTTTGTGGCCCATTGCTCTGGAATCTGTTCAGGCCCCAGGGAGAGTGCGCAGCTTAGCGGACAGGGGCACATGTATGAGTGTGGGATGGATAATGCATGATTGGCTATATGCTACATGTGGGAGTGTGAGATGTGAGGAAGTGGGTGGTGACAGATCAGACTGACCTCAGTGCCACTTAGGAGCCGGGCCAGCAACAAGTTTCCCTGCCTCTCCTGTTGCTGGGCTTGCTGGATTTTCTGCCTGGGGCCCTGGATGCTGGATCCTGGTTGTTACAGCCATCCTGTCTGCCCTCAGGGCTGGTGCTGCTTCTGCAGACGGTGGCCTCCTCCTTCCCTATCAGCCTGGCGGTGGGGTTCCCCTCCCCAGCGGTCTGGCTCCCCCTGTGGCACCCTTCCTGGGCACCCTGGGCTCCCTCCATGGGCACCCTGCCTGTGTTACCCTCCCTGTGTCTCTCTCCCTGGACACCCTCCATGGGTCTCCCTCTCTGGGCACCCTCCCAGTGGCTCCCCATGGGCTCCCTCAATGGGCTCTGTGAGCCCCAGCTCTGCTCCTCGGGCCCGGTACAGGATCTGCAGCCCGGGCCCGAGTCGTCACCAAAAATAAATTGCTTATGAAGCCTGGGCTGCTCATGGGCACCTGTATGATGGCATTTTTTGAGCATAAACTTAATATTTCTTGATGTACCAGGGCCTGGTCTTGGGTCGAAAAAACTATCTGTGACCAGTTAGCGTGTTAGGTTCCCGAATCGTGACACTGACCTGATCTCTTTTTGAATTGTTTTCAATTCCCGTGATGGAAGGTTGAGAGTGGCTGAATTGGAATTCACTACAAATCGAATCTCTTGAGAGGGAGTTAAAATCGATTTTTCGTAATTTATTACAAAGCCAAGGCTTGTTAACAGATTCAATGTCCATTGAGAATGTAGTTGAAGAGTTTGCACACTCTGTGACATAATCAATATGTCGTCTAGATAGATTATCATTCTTACTCCCCTGCTTCGAGTGGTGGATAGGTACCGTGAGGTATGCATCCTTCAAATCTATTTTGATCAACCAGTCGTTGAACATCAATAGGTCTTTGAGGTAATAAATTCCCTCCATTTTGAAATGGTGGTATCTGACAAAATTGTTTAAGTATTTCAAGTTTATGACTGGTCTGTGACCAGAATCTTTCTTTTTCACCAAAAATAAATTGCTTATGAAGCCTGGGATGCTTATGGGCACCTGTATGATGGCATTTCTTGAGCATAAACTTAATATTTCTTGATGTACCAGGGCCTGGTCTTGGGTCAAAAAATTTATCGGGAAAGGCATGTTTCTTTGGACGGGGCATGATATAAAATCTATTTTGTAACCTAGAACCGTGTCTTGTATCCAAGAATCGTTTGTAATCTGACTCCAGACATGGAAAAAACAAGTGAGTCTGCCCCCTAACCCTACCAGGGAAGAAAGGGGTGTTTTCGTACTCACTGGATGAAGATCTGAAGCAAGACATTCCTCGATGGCCTCTTGATCTCCAAGGTCTGCCATGTAGTGGAAAGAAAGGAGTTGATTGTTGGGTGTCATATGAGGGCCTGGCGGGTTGAAAGGTGTTCCTTGGAACCTGTCTATGCTGAAAGGAACGGCTGGAAGAACGGTTCCTTCCTCTTACAGCCCTCTTATACGCATTGTGTTCTTGTCTTGGTCCTTCCCTATCTTAAGTGGCTTAGAGCCGCTAGGGGATTCTGCAGGACCGTCAAAGCAATGTTTGCATTTCTGGGTGGCCTTCCCAGACCTCCTAAAACCTTGAGCTAGGTTCCGTTCAGACTCCACAGATGACCAGAACTGGTCTGAAGGAGTATTAATTCAATGAGTCTTCTCACTGGATTTTGAGTTATTTATGGCTTGAGCCACAAACTTTGCAATGGCTTCTTGCATAGAAGACATTGCAGTATAAATTGCAGAGGAAACTGACTTTTGAACGGATAAATCCACAATATTTTGTAAAGAATCCTCAGTGAGGACTTCACAGTCATGAGAAACACCAGGTTTTGGTGATTCAATTTGTCTAATCGCTTTAGAATTCATAATTTACAAAATTGCAACAAATAGCAATTGTATCTACTATTGGTAGAATAGTTAAATAATAAAATGTTGCCACATATGAGGGGAAATCCTGACAGGAAAATCAAATAGTTCAAATTGTAATAATAATTACCAGTAAAGAGTAACAAGTTGTGAAGAAAAACGCTGTCCTGAGGTAAAGTGGGCGGGAAAGTTAGCTGAGGACCAACTAACTGGTATTCCCGCCCATAAAACATCATCAATGTATGAGGGACTAACTGACAGAAAAAACGCGCGTGCAGCGGTTCGCATAAAACTGCCGAAATGACCGAACAGTGAATTGACCGTTCGTATACAAAAACCTTGCGAACGTGAGAATAATAAAATAATACGAAAAGTAAATGGGTGCAATTCGTCTGAAAACTAACGAATGCGATTCATAGAAATACTGACCTAACAGTTCAAAGACAAAACTACTGAACGCGGACAAACCGCGACTTCATTTCCAGACAGAATACATGAAAGACAGTGCACCAAATATAAATATAGGGGGGCCGGGCCGGGCCGCCGAGCAGAGCGGCAGCAACCTAAGCCAGCTCCGGCTAAACAAAGCCTTAAAACCCTAAATACCCGCTAGAAACCGGGAACAAGGCCGGAACCGAGGGGTGACATGCCCAGGAGCGGAGCACAGATGATCCCGACCCGCTAACAGCACACAACAACCACGAGGCCCAGGCACACATGGCCCACGATGAGCTCAGACAGCGTTGGAGCCAGGGGACCCGGCCCGGCCCCGCTCCCCCCCCCTGTACAGGCCGATGGGGGTGATCCAGGCCTGAAAGCCCACACTTCGGAGGCTGGGGGAAGAGGCCCATAAGGCATTGAGCCCGAACCCATTTGAGACTGAGATGGCCGGCAGATAATTCACTCCCGCACAGTAATAAGGCACACCAGGGAGGCAGGCGACGGGAGCCCACACTGAGACGCCTTGGTCCCTGGGGCGGCGGACCCCGCGGCTGGAAGCCCCCGGGTGGCTGACCGGTCGACACTGAGCCGGCCCAGATCTCCGGTTACAGGTGTGGTCCCGGAGACAGTGCCCCCAACTCTGCGAGCCCTGTGACGCTGAGCTGCGCGGACACCCGGCGGACCAGTGGCCGGGAGGACGTGCCGGCGGCAAGTATGAGACCGGAGGTGGGTGAGGCACGACTGGGCTGGAGCTTTGTAGGGGCCCTGCTGGGAATGGGGAGGTGCAGGAGGGGGCGCCATGTGGACTTACCGGAGGGAGAGACGCGAGGAATGCCAACACCTCCGAGTGCCCACAACGCAGCGGGGCCTCGAGTGGACACGGGGATCTGCTTTGGAGGTGAAAGGGGGGGGCCCGCCAAGCTGGGGGAGCCGGGTGGTCTCGGATGTGCGCAACCTGCCCGAAGCACATATAATTCTGCACAGGAACAAAACCCGAGGGAGACTGAGATTCTGCACCACGTGATCCCCCGTGCCGGGCACATCATTACTCCCCCCAGCGAAGGGACTTTTGATTTAACATAAGGACAATTGATCTTTAGACTAGCAAGCACATAAACTTAACGTTTTTATTACTACCTACTTATATAGTCAGGCTGTTGCATAGGGTGACGACCATTAATATGCTTTTACTTAGGCATAGAAATGACCATGCTCATTGAGACATATATATATATATATGTTACTAGTCTTGACGATGATACATTCATTTTCAGGCATGCCTATTCTGTGAGTAACTAGCCACTACTGATGTGGGATTATTTAAAAAACCTTATTGTACTTGTATTCAATTATTGTACTAACTCCATTTTAACTTTATACCGTGACAATCCTCCATTTTGTCCTCCTAACCTGACTTCTTCAATCCTCCATTTTGTCCTCATAACCTAACTTGTTCATTTTAAAACTACCTTACATGACAGAATTTCCCAGCACATCTAATACAATAGAACAAAGACTGTATTTTCTATAAAGACATGATTAACACAGGAATTGCTGACTTTTCCTTAGATTTGCAACATAGTATAGTTTGAAGGCCATGAGAACACAGTAGTAATGAAATGTTCTATTCATAAGAGACCTTGCACCTGGCCACGAGGCCTGAGATCACCGACCGTGTAAAATGACGCTCAAGACCCCTTGTCCCCCACCCGTGTCCAGAACAATCCCACCTCTTGGTGGGTGGACACGGGACTAACCACTTAGTTTTTGAGCCAATTAATAATATTGATAGGTGGACATTAATCCCGACACTTAACAATTAATCCAATTAATGATGTTTATTTGCTGATATTCTAATAATCAATGATGACGTAAAATGTCTCTTAAAAGGACCTGCGCGTCCGCTTTTTAATCACTTGCCAATAAATTTTCTCGAAGTTATTTTAACCTGAACCTTGTGTGTCAGACTTAATTACTTCAGCGTATATACGCAATTTATTTTATTGATTTGGACAGGAACAGATAGACATTTAAACATTTTGGTTTACTGCTAAAAAGTACCATAACAACTTGGCGCCCAACGTGGGGCATCGGGCTATGTCCGGCCGGTGAGCCGTCCTAAGGAAGACAAGGGTGGACGGAGGAATCCAGGGGGAAGGAAAGGAGACTGATCACCTCCAGGTACACGGTAGAGACTTCTGCAGAGCCACCGGTTTGTTCCGGCCCCTTTGATTGACCCGTCCACGTGTCTGTGACTGCTTCCCGGGAGGACATCAAAGACAGGTAATATCTTGCCCGGTGTCTCGTTACTCATTTGTTTACCTGCATTTTAGTCTATCTGTTGCCTGGGTGTGTTTGAATTGTGTTTGAATTGTTTGCCAGTTTCCCCATTTTTGAGATAAAGGGGGGGTGGACCTGCAGGGGATTTGTCTGTTTATCTGTTTGTATTTTACCCCTTTTGGGATAAAGGGGGGTGGACCTGTGGATGCGTTCCTGGGGGTCTTCTGTTACCTGTTTTACTCCTTTTAGGAACCACGGTGCTGTGGTTGTAGGGAAAAAGGGGGGTTGACCTGTGGATGCGTTCCTGGGGGTCTTCTTTGCCTGTTTACCTCTTTTAGGAGCCTCGTGGCTGTGGCTGTACGGAAAAAGGGGATTGTTGGAACTGTGGATTTTGTGTAGACTCAGATTTCCTGTGATCCTTCTGGTGACACTTTGAGAGCCCAGCTAGCCTCATTGTGCACGTGGTAACCCACAGTTTCGAGTACTGGGGCTAGTGGAATTCCAAGTTTGGTAACCACTGTCCCGAGTGCTGAGGCTGGGGGGATTCCAGTTTTGGTAAACCTCAGCTTCGGCGGGGGGGATTCCAGTTTTGGTAAACCTCAGCTTCGGCTGGGGGGGATTCCAGTTTTCTTTTGGTAACCACAACCCTGAGCGCTGGGGCTGGTGGAATTCCAGTTTTCTGTTTATTTGTGGTAGGGGACTTAGTCTTGTGGCAGGGGACTCTGTTTCCTGGGGGGATTCAAGTAGGCATTGCTTGTTTTCCGCATCACGTGGTAGTGAGACTTATAAGTGGGTTTTATAGCAGCACTACGGGAGTGAGGATAGAGGTGGCCACATCCTTGTGGACTGCTGTGCAGAGGGAGGCTGACGGAACTCGGACCGGTGTCAGTTGTTTTCCGTGGCCGCTGGTAGTGAGACTTATGAAAGTCATTCTCCGAGCGGAGACACTACGGGGTTGAGGGAGGTGACTTTGGAGTAAGCACACGAGTAAAGGAAAGGGATTACTGTTGATTTCATTTGAACTGTGATGCATGCACTGTATTTCAATTGTATTGTTGTCTTGTTTGTTTAATGAGGAGTCTCATGAACTCCTGTGTCTGTCTCTAAGGATTTTTCCTTGTCTTTCATCTTTTTCTACACTTTCTATATAATTATACTATCCACTCCCATTCCTCTTAAAAGAGAAGTGATTGGTCACACACTTCTCACCTCGCTCCAATCCGTGTCTACCACCCCGGGTAGGCGGATTCAGTGACTAGTCTACGTTTTGGGAAGACGCACCTGAGAAAGTCCCACGATTCTCAGGTGGCAGTCGAGCATTGTAGACGTTCCTGTTCAATTTTCCTTCTCTCTCTCTATATCTAGGACGCTGGTATAGGGGTAAAGGGACTATGGGACAGGATTTAGATAAGCCCAGCAAGGGCTGGTTAGCATGTGATTTAGTAGAGAACAGAGAGGGTGAAGAGATGGTTAAAGGTGTTGAAAAGATTGCAAAAGTATGTAAAATTGCTGTACCGACATGTGGAAGATTGCAACCAGAAAGTTGGCGCAAGTTACTAGCAGAAATGAAAGGCAAGCTTACAGATAATGGTTTATTAAAGACTGCCGAAGCATGGTACAGAGTAGCGAAGGCTATTCAGTTAGAAGGTTGGGTTGAAGAAGAGATAAATCACAAAGGTGTGAAATTGTTTGTGTATCATAAAAATTGTGTTGCTGGGGTTTTCCCTCAGCCAGCGCCCCAAAATGGCGCCCAGGGGATGTCTATCCCCAAGGTTCAGTCAGCAATAGGTGATGGCCAGCTGACTATGTTCCCCGCTCCCAATCCTCCCGAATCCCATCCCATCACCTCCCCTGTCTGCCCGGTCCTGAATTCTGATGGATCTTTCTTTACCCCTTCCCCTTCTCTAACGGTCCCATCATCCTCAGCCATCCCCACGCTCCCTTCCATGCCTAATCCTAACATCTCATCTGCCACCTCCTCCCTGCAATCCCTCTCTATGGTTAATCCCCTTCCATCAGCACCCGCCCAACTAACTACCCCTCCCTCCCTTGCTACGACTCCTCTTTCTGCATCCATCCCTACTAATCCCGTCCTGTCTCCTCCCATAACCAGCTCCGCCCCAGTCCAATATCCTACCTCCTTAACCGTACCTGCCCACCCTACTCTTTTGCCCTCCCCTGCCTGGCCCTACCCCTTCCCATATCCCATGGCCCTGCCCTACCCCGGTTACCCTCCCTTTCCCCAAGCCACTCCCCAGGTTCCGGTCATGCCCAGTCCGGCCCAGTCTGCCCCGGAAGTGCCCATATCAAATATGGCCGCCGCTTCTTCCCTTAATCCTGAAGCAACTCCTTTCCCCGCCTCCAATATGGCGGCCCCCAGTTCAGCCCTGATGCCGGTAATCCCCGGTGACTACCTGTCCCCAGGTTATGACTCGCTAGCCACCCCTGCATCTGGGGCTCATTCCCAACCACCGATCCTTTCACCTCACGCGGGCCCTGCACCGCGTAAAAGAGCCAATATCATAGAATTCGATGATGACGAGGAGGACAGGGTGTCCCATGTCTCATCGGAGCTTGCTGCGGGAGCCCCAACTCATCGTTCTATCGATGATCCCTTCGGCCACAAGGGTCGGGGAGAACGGGCCCCTCCTAAGTATGTTGCTTTTAACCCCACTCAAGCTAGTGCTCTGATGAAATCACTCCCTGACCCAGAAAAACAGCCTATGCCCTTCTACCGAGGGATAGTTCAAATTCAAAAGACTTATTCAGCCGCATGGCGTGATCTACTGAGCATTTGTGCTATTAAAGCAGGGGATGCATATTGGCCAAGCATGGCCCGACACCTCAGTACAGATCTGCTCAGCAGTGATGTTGATTACCCCTCTGGAGTAACTTTTTGCACCCAATTAAGAGAATGGGCTAAGGACAAACTTGCAGATCAGGCTGCTGGCCTTACTGATGTTATTCAAGATAAAGGAGAATCAGTGGAAAGGTTTCATGCAAGACTGTATCAAATGTTTACAGATTTGGGGTTTGATCTTACTGACAAGATTCATTCACAAATGCTGTCAGGTGCGTTTGTCCAAGGTGTTAAAGACTCTATACGCAAGGGAATCATTGCTGCACGCCCTGAATATAAGGTTGTTCCCCTGGATACCCTACTTTTAGTTGCTAGAGGTTTGGAATCCGCTCAGACCCCAAGAAGACCCACTTCAGCTCCTCTCATGGTATCCCGCTCCACCCCAGTCCCAAGAGGTACTAGACCGGAGGAGGGGGGACATTGTTTTAATTGTGGAGCCAAGGGGCACTTTAGAAGTGACTGTCCAGAACCAAAAAAGGAGCCAAGGGAGCCCAGAAAGCCCTCCAAACCTGCCCCGGCTCCCAAAGCCACCAAACAGGTTCCGATAATTGAGGAACCGGATGATTAGGAAATTGGCAAGCCTGTGTCATTAACCCCTGTTATGGTAGTGTCTACAGGGGATAAGGGAGGGCCACTTGCTACAGTGACTTTACCCATTGAGGGCCAACCAACCACATTTCTTGTTGACACAGGTGCAGCCCGTAGTGTTCTAAGAGAACAAGACCTGCCAGATCCATCTTTCCTGTCTAATATTGATGTCTCTTGTGTTGGAGTGGATGGCCAGCCAAGACACAGCCCTTTAACAACTCCACTACGAGTTGGCTCTAGCCTGCTTGCTCGTTTTGTGGTATCCTCCACTTGCCCAATTAACCTGTTAGGTGCTGATGTTCTCTCCCGCCTGCAAGCATCCATCACCTTCACCCCAGATGGGCAAATAGAAATGACTACACCCCTATCTGAATCAGACACCTCAGCCTTGTGCTCCTTGCCTCTGATGCTGCATTTGGAAAAGCCCCGTGAGAAGGCAGCAGAATTAAGGTCCAATTTCCCAGAGGCATTAAAAACACAGGTGCCCGCCAAGTTATGGTCCTCAGGCCCAGAGGACATAGGTCACCTAAATGTTCCCCCTGTGGTGGTAAAGCTTATTTCAGGAGCTAAGTTACCAAGAAAACCACAATATCCACTAAAACCAGCACAGGCTGCTGCCATTTCTACCCACATCAAGGCACTCTTGGAGAAGGGTGCCCTGGTGAAATGTAAATCTGAATGCAACACCCCATTATTCCCTGTGAAAAAGAAAACTCCAAAAGGTGAGCCAGAGAAGTACAGGATGGTTCAGGATCTCCGTGCGGTCAATGAAGCTACCGTCCTGGACACTCCTCTTGTACCAAATCCCCATACTCTGCTCTCTGGAGTCCCACCATCTGCAAAATTTTTCACAGTCATTGACCTAGCAAATGCTTTTTTCAGTGTCCCACTGGACCCATCCTGCCAATACCTGTTTGCTTTCACTCATGAGATGCAACAGTATACCTGGACTGTCATGCCCCAAGGGGCACAAAATTCACCAAGTCAATTTGCAAAAGCCATGGCCACCATCCTTGACCCATGGCAAGCTGAGCACCCAGAAGTTGTTCTGCTCCAGTATGTGGATGATTTGCTGCTCTGTGGAGATGATATACCCACTACTGAAAAGTGCTCAATTAGTCTGCTTTGTTATTTGGCAGAACAAGGATGCAAAGCTTCGCTCATCAAACTACAGTTCTGCCAACCCTCAGTAATTTTCCTTGGACATTGCCTATCTCAAGGTACCAGACATCTTACCCGGGACCGGGTGAGAGCTGTCCTGGATATTCCAACTCCAAGGACTTCAAAATCTCTCCATGCCTTCCTAGGCCTCATTTCCTACTGCAGAGCATGGATTCCAGAAGCCTCCCTGCTCATGCAACCTCTCTATGACGCACTTAAGTCTGACCCTTTCTGTTTGACTAATGAAGCTCTGGACAATTTCAATGCTCTCAAATGTGCCATTGCTTCTGCTCCTGCCTTGGGCCTACCTGACTACTCAAAACCTTTCAAATTATTTGTCTCTGAAAGACAAGGCCACGCAACAGGAGTTCTCACCCAAACTAATGACTTAAGAGGCCGCCAGAGGCCTATTGGATATTTCTCATGTCAACTGGACATTGTGGCCAGAGGGACTCCTTCCTGTCTCAGGGCTGTTTTTGCTGCAAGAGAGCTCATAGAAAGAACCTCAGACCTGGTCCTTGGCCACCCTCTGGTTGTTTTGGCCCCTCATGATATTTCTGCCATCATCAACCAAGTCCAGCTCAAGCACGTGTCTCCAGCCAGACACCTACGCCTCCAGTGCCATCTTCTTCTACCTGACAATATTTCCATCCAAAGATGTCAAGTTCTTAACCCATCCACTCTTCTTCCACTCCCTGAGGGGGGTATCTATTATGGATTTATCACAGATGAAACCTACATTTACCTGCTTTGTGGATGTATCAAGAAAGTCATGCATCCACATTTGACATTTTATGAAGATGAGAAGCCTCTCTGTGAAGGCCCAGATTACGCCTTCTGTACCATGTGGTACAAACCAAACATTACTCCCGAACCTTAATATGAAGATGAGCTTTACCACTGGACTGATGTGAAGCTCACTGCTCAAGATTTCTATTGTGACTCTGAAGGCAATAGCATGGTCTTGGTCCAACTACCTCAACAACTTAACTACCTCTACCGCCATTGGGATACTGCTATCCCACATATTCCTGTCACCAAATTGAAGACAAGGTCATGGAATGATCTTGGGCCCATGGCAAAGTTATGGGCCACCATGGATGAAGAACAACTACAGGAAAATGGTATTGTCAAATACCCAACAACTGACCTTCTGGAAGCATGGCCACGCCACTTCCTAGAAAAAGAATTTCAAGATCTGGTCATAGTGAATGATTATGACCCCGAAACACCTCATGACTGTTTTGAACAGATGAAAATGGAGACAGTGCACCTACCAACTGTGCACGAGAATCCATTACTAGATCCAGATTTTACCCTGTTTGTGGACGGCTCAAGATATGCTGATGAAGAAGGAAGATATCATACAGGATATGCCGTAACCACAACAGATGAAGTTATCAAATCATCATCCTTACCGCCAGCAATGTCTGCGCAAGAAGCTGAATTACAGGCTCTGACTTCAGCATGCAAAATTTCCGAAGGAAAACGTGCCAACATCTATACAGATTCAAGATATGCTCTGGGTGTGGCACATGACTTCGGCCTAATTTGGAAGACAAGAGGATTTCTTACCACCGCCGGTACACCAGTCAAGCATAGTACTGCAATCAAAGAGCTAATGGATGCCCTCCTACTCCCTAAAGAAGTGGCCGTTTTGAAGGTAAAGGCCCATGGGAAATTGGATACAGATGAAGCAAAGGGCAACCATTTGGCTGATCAGGCTGCTAAGCTAGCGGCCAGGGATCTGCAGGAAGTGGATGAAGAAGTGTCCGGACAAGAAGAAGAAGAAGAAGTCCCTATTTTTGCTCTGCAAACTCTTCCTACTGATTTGCGAATTTTGCGAGAACAACAAGCTGCAGTCACTCCTGAAGAAATCCAGAAATGGAAAAAGAAAGGAGCTGTCCAAAAGGACGGAGTATATTACAACAACTTCAAATTCTGTCTTCCAAAAAATTTATATCCAGCAGTTGTCCAATGGGCACATGGGCCTGCACACCTGTCAAAGGAATTGATGGCCGCCCTCATACAGAAGTATTATGAAGCACCCGGAATCACAACATTGATCAGCAGCTTCTGTAAGGCCTGTGTCATTTGTGCAAAATGCAATCCAGGAAGACCAATCAAGGTGCCTGCAAAACACCTGGCAAAGCCCATGTACCCCTTCCAGCGAATTCAAATTGACCACATCCAAATGCCCAAGAGTGGGCCCCATGAATATGCACTAGTCATAGTGGACATGTTCTCAGGATGGCCAGAGGCCTACCCAGTGGCCAATATCACTGCAAAAACAACCGCAAGACGCCTACTTACAGAGATAGTATGTAGGTTTGGACTCCCAGAAGTCATTGAAAGTGATCAAGGCCCAGCCTTCACAGCAACAGTGACTAAAGAAATTTGGACTGCTCTAGGGGTGACCCTAGCCTTCCACACCCCTTACCACCCACAAAGTAGTGGTAAAGTAGAGCGCATGAATGGCACTCTAAAAGCCAGAATGTTAAAAATGTCACAAGAAACAAAGATGCCCTGGCCAGAAAGCCTGTCAATAGCTTTATTTAGTGTTAGGCACACACCTAGAGGGAAGCATTCACTGTCCCCATATGAAATTCTATTTGGGACAGCACCCAGACTAGGTTGTTATTATCCGCAGCAGTTACAGCTCCAATCAGATGTTTTAGTAGATTATGTAACTGAACTTGCAAGTGCCTTGAACAAAATACATGCCCAAGTTTTCTCTTCAATTCCAGATCCCGATTTGGATACAGGTACCCATAACCTGCTTCCCGGAGATTGGGTTCTGGTCAAGAAGTTTGTGCGGAAAAATACCCTGGAACCAAGATTTGACGGTCCATTCCAAGTTCTCCTGATAACCGCAACCTCCGTCAAACTGGCCGGCAGGCCAAATTGGATCCACGCTTCCCACTGCAAGAAATCTCCAGCCCCCGAGGAAGCAGATACCGCACAAGCATGTACCTCTGGTACACCTTCTCCTTAATCAGCCTTATAAAGGCCCAACAAGTAGCCATCACCAAAGATATTAGTGGGTATACCTTCTGGTACAATTCATCATGCACCCATGTGGCTACTTACACCTTTGACTATTGTGACATTGTAGAATGCCCGTTCCCCACATCACAAATCCAGAGTATTTACAGAGATATCCCTCATTCAAAAGACCCATATGTTTGTGTAGTTGACAAGCAATGGGGGCACAATTGTAATCATTGGGGGGCGGCGGGATGGAATGCCGGGCCTGCCTGGGGTTACAAACCAAAAAGTGCCTTATCTAAAGTAGATGATCAAGGTAGATCCCTTCTCCAGAGAATGACTTTGAGAAAGCCTGGGGGGGGTACACCAATGAAATTAATCCTTAACATTGAGCATCCAAGCCCAACGGATGCAGACCAGTATGTGATGGGAATGTATTGGAAAAAGGGTTCCTACCGTAAATTAGGGCATTTCTTCTTAAAAGATATGTGCAACTCTTCCGAGTGGCAAGGGGCCACCCATATGGTCCCTAACCCATTAAAACCTCATATCCAGACCTTTCAAGACATGATGGCCATTGCTAACCCCACCTTTGAAGATACCATGGCCGCTGAAACAGGTTTTAATGATGTAAATTTATGGTTAGAATGGATGAAATATAATGCTAATAAGCATAATAAGACTGCATGCTATGTGTGTGGTGGTGCCCGGCCTCACCTGGGTACTGTACCTCTAATCCTGCCAGTAGATGTAGAGGAATGTGTTTTAAGCCTTTTTGCCTATCACTATGATTTTAACAGGTCCATATGTATTGCATGGACAAAGGAGTATCCTCTCCTAACCAAGGATGTCAAACCCCCAGATGGTATTACCGTGTATAAAGGTAATTACACTTGTTATGCTAATTATGATGGAATTGGTAAATTCTTGGGTAACTTCTCTAAGGGGTATTGTGCTACCTACAGGAGTGTCTCTATGAACTTGTTGCAGTTTCACACCAGGTCATTAGGGGATATCTACTGGTTGTGTGGGGATTTACAGCTGAGATCCAGAATGGACAAGGAGTGGTGGGGGGAGTGTACTTTGGCTAAAGCTATTATGCCTATACATATCATCTCTGACACACACCTCGTCACCCATGAGTCCAGGCACACTAAGGTTAAGCGTGACGCCCCAGTGAAAGGAAGTTTTGATCCTCATGTTTATATTGATGCTATTGGGGTGCCTAGGGGGGTGCCCAATGAATTTAAAGCAAGAGATGAAGTTGCTGTAGGATTTGAATCACTTTTTGCCATAGTTACCACAAACAAGAATTTAAATTGGATAAATTACATTTATTATAATCAACAGCGTTTTGTTAATTATACCAGAGACGCCCTCCAGGGATTGGCCGAACAATTGCAGGCCACATCCCAAATGGCTTTTCAGAATAGAATGGCCCTAGATATGATCTTAGCCGAAAAAGGAGGGGTTTGTAAAATTTTGCCCGACACCTTGACATGTTGTACCTATATCCCAGAAAACACAGGCCCTAATGGTAAAGTTACATTAGCCATAGAGAAATTAAATGACCTGTCTATAGAGTTGAAAAGGAATTCTGGGATACAAGATCCCTGGGAAAGATGGTTTGGTTGGATGACAGGATGGCAAAAGGCTTTAATGCATATTGGTATGGCTATACTAATTTTTCTTTTTATCTTTGCTCTTCTCTTTTGTTGTATCCTCCCATGTCTGAGAAAATCCCTCATGAAGACTGTTGACCAAGCGGCACCCACTTTCACCCATCTCGAAGTTGATGACCAAGATTTCCAAGACATCAACTCACCCTGTCTGCCGTTGCAAACAATCCCTTTTGTTGATAAAGTGCAGGAATTCTAGGAAGGGACTAGCTCAGGGACAGCATCTGTCAGTGAATGGTAAAGGCCCCGTGTGGAGAAGTGGTGGGTTAGCTGCCATGGGATACCCGTGGGTGTGAAGTGTTCGAGAGCCATACTGACGGATGAGTTAGCCTATTAGGGTCAGATCTAGGGACAGTCTTGCACTTTGCATTAACACCTAGCTAGCGGCCACGGGGTTTCTGTGCCTTTGGGTTAACACGTCTTCCTGGTACTAACTTAATAAAGTTTTATCTCTTAGAATCTAACATTTCATAGGGGGGACTGATGTGGGATTATTTAAAAAACCTTATTGTACTTGTATTCAATTATTGCACTAACTCCATTTTAACTTTATACCGTGACAATCCTCCATTTTGTCCTCCTAACCTGACTTCTTCAATCCTCCATTTTGTCCTCATAACCTAACTTGTTCATTTTAAAACTACCTTACATGACAGAATTTCCCAGCACATCTAATACAATAGAACAAAGACTGTATTTTCTATAAAGACATGATTAACACAGGAATTGCTGACTTTTCCTTAGATTTGCAACATAGTATAGTTTGAAGGCCATGAGAACACAGTAGTAATGAAATGTTCTATTCATAAGAGACCTTGCACCTGGCCACGAGGCCTGAGATCACCGACCGTGTAAAATGACGCTCAAGACCCCTTGTCCCCCACCCGTGTCCAGAACAATCCCACCTCTTGGTGGGTGGACACGGGACTAACCACTTAGTTTTTGAGCCAATTAATAATATTGATAGGTGGACATTAATCCCGACACTTAACAATTAATCCAATTAATGATGTTTATTTGCTGATATTCTAATAATCAATGATGACGTAAAATGTCTCTTAAAAGGACCTGCGCGTCCGCTTTTTAATCACTTGCCAATAAATTTTCTCGAAGTTATTTTAACCTGAACCTTGTGTGTCAGACTTAATTACTTCAGCGTATATACGCAATTTATTTTATTGATTTGGACAGGAACAGATAGACATTTAAACATTTTGGTTTACTGCTAAAAAGTACCATAACACTGCTATAATGCTAATAGATAGGATTTATTACTGCATTAAGACATCTGACTGATGTAATACTCCTGCCGTACATGATTACCGTACCACATGTTTAAGCGGATACATAAGCTTATATACCATGCATACAAGTTTTTTTTTGCCTTATTAGTTTTCTTTAAATTTTTTATTACGGCATATCTGTGTTTCAGCCCACAAACGGCGGTTATAAACTATATAACCATGAAGCTTAACGCCCACGGCAGCTAGCGTAACATTATTATTATTATTATTATTATTGCAATTTATATAGCGCCAACAGATTCCGTAGCGCTTTACAATATTATGAGAGGGGATTTAACTATAAATAGGACAATTACAAATAAACTTACAGGAACAATAGGTTGAACAGGACCCTGCTGTTACATTAGTTCACTATGTGCAGTCTGTGTTGTAATATGTACGAAAACATTTCTGCAAAGTTTATATCTGTTTATATGTTCTGACTAATCCGCCTCTGCGCAGGCGATAATCTGCATTAACCCTTTTAAACCGATACTTTAGCCTCTGCGCAGGCGACTGTTTGCTTTAATGAAAATCTGTCTGATATGAGAACTTAAGACATGATACCAATAAACATATTTAAAACAAATATAAATATATATATTTTCAAACAATAAGAAAACATAGAATTACTTCAGAAAAGTATATTTCCCAAATGAATAAACACACATGTCAACATATAACCAAACTAGAAGGTATGTATAGAAAACAGTAGCATAAGTGAATATATACGATACTTATCTCTACTGGAGCAGCAAAGAAAGAGGGAGAATATTGGGGGATCATTCACTATATGGACTATGCTGGATGCTGATTGGCTACCAACGTTCCATTTCAGTTACTCTGTTGTTTTACCTTTTTTATTCACTAAACTTTATTGAAAAAATGTCTTTGCTGCTGGAGTTAAGTAAAGAAAGTTAATGCATAATACGAGCCTCCTGTCTTGTTATAAAATTGATAATATACGCAGGGGCGTATTAGCCGCGAGGCTAACAAGGCATTTGCCTTGGGCGGCATTTTCCAGGGGGCGGCAAATTAAAGCCGCCCCCAAATGCCCAGGGCAAATGTCTTGTTAGCCTTGCGGCTAACAGATATGCCGGCGGGCTGCTGGGCGATCGGGCGGCCGGCCGGCGAGGGAGCACTTCCCCTGAGCTGTCTGCTCAGCTCCCTCGCCAGCCGCAGAGTGAGGCTGGGAGCCGGAATATGACGTCATATTCCGGCTCCGCCTCGCAGCCTCACTCTGCGGCTGGCGAGGGAGCTGAGCAGACAGCTCAGGGGAAGTGCTCCCTCGCCGGCCGCCCGCCCGCCCGCCAGGCAGTGCCGCCCGATCGCCCAGCAGCCACTGGACCACCAGGGAGGAAGAGACACCCCCCTCCCCAGCATTCCCAAAGGTAAGGAGGCTGGGGGGGGGAGGCGGGGGTGTTAAAAAAAAAATGTGTTAAAAATAAATTTAAAAAAAATGTGTTACAAATAAATGTAAAAAAAAGTGTGAAATAAAAAAAACGTGTTAAAAATAAATAAAAAAAAAATGTGTTAAAAAAAAAAAAAGTGTTAAAAATAAATTTTAAAAAATGTGTTAATGTGGGTGGGTGAGTGTGTGTCTGTGTCTGTTAGTGTGTGTCTGTGTCTGTGTCTGTTAGTGTGTGTGTCTGTTAGTGTGTGTCTGTGTCTGTTAGTGTGTGTGTGTGTGTCAGTGTGTGTGTGTGTCAGTGTTTGTGTCTGTTAGTGTGTGTGTGTGTGTCTGTTAGTGTGTGTGTGTCAGTGTGTGTGTCTGTTAGTGTTTGTGTCTGTTAGTGTGTGTGTGTGTGTGTCTGTTAGTGTGTTTGTGTGTCTGTTAGTGTGTGTGTGTGTGTGTGTGTTAGTGTATGTGTGTGTGTGTCTGTTAGTGTGTGTGTGTCTGTTAGTGTGTCAGTGTGTGTGTCTGTTAGTGTTTGTATCTGTGTCTGTTAGTGTGTGTGTCTGTGTCTGTTAGTGTGTATGTGTCAGTGTGTGTGTCTGTTAGTGTGTGTGTGTGTGTGTGTGTCTGTTAGTGTGTGTGTGTGTGTGTGTGTCTGTGTCTGTTAGTGTGTGTGTGTGTCTGTGTCTGTTAGTGTGTGTGTGCCTGTTAGTGTGTGACTGTGTGTGTCTGTTAGTGTGTGTTTGCCTGTGAGTGTGTGTGTATGTCAGTGAGTGTGTGTGTCTGCTAGTTTGTGTCTGCTAGTGAGTGAGTGTGTGTCTGTTAGTGAGTGTGTTTGTCTGTTAGTGAGTGTGAGTGTGTCTGTTAGTGTGTGTGTGTTTCTGTTAGCGAGTGTGTGTGTGTGTGTATTTAGAAGGTATGTAGATGAGGATAAAGGTCTAGCTGACTGCCTCAATGAATATTTTTGTTCGGTATTTACAGATGAAAATGAAGGAAAGGGACCTCAGTTAAGAAAAAGGATAAATGAGTCATTTATTACACGTGAGTTTACAGAGGAAGAGGTTCTATTTCAACTGTCAAAAGTAAAGACAAATAAGTCAATGGGACCTGATGGAATACACCCAAAGCTATTAAAAGAGCTTAGTGGTGTACTAGCAAAACCATTAACAGATTTATTTAACCAATCATTGATAACAGGAGTAGTCCCAGAAGATTGGAAGTTAGCGAATGTTGTGCCCATTCACAAGAAAGGTAATAGGGAGGAGTCGGGCAACTATAGGCCAGTGAGCCTAACTTCAGTAGTGGGGAAAGTGATGGAAACCATGTTAAAGGATAGGATTGTTGAACATCTAAAATCACATGGATTTCAAGATCAGAGACAACATGGGTTTACTTCAGGGAGATCATGCCAAACTAATCTTATTGATTTTTTTGATTGGGTAACTAAAATTATAGATCAGGGTGGTGCAGTAGACATTGCTTACCTTGATTTCAGTAAGGCTTTTGACACTGTTGCCCATAGAAGGCTTATCAACAAACTACAATCTTTGAGTTTGGATTCCAATATTGTTGAATGGGTAAGGCAGTGGCTGAGTGACAGGCAACAGAGGGTTGTAGTCAATGGAGTATATTCGAAGCTTGGGCTTGTCACCAGTGGGGTACCTCAGGGATCTGTACTTGGACCCATTCTCTTTAATATTTTTATTAGCGATATTGCAGAAGGTCTTGATGGTAAGGTGTGTCTTTTTGCGGATGATACTAAGATATGTAACAGGGTTGATGTTCCAGGAGGGATAAGCCAAATGGAAAATGATTTAGGTAAACTAGAAAAATGGTCAGAGTTGTGGCAACTGACATTTAATGTGGATAAGTGCAAGATAATGCATCTTGGACGTAAAAACCCAAGGGCAGAGTACAGAATATTTGATAGAGTCCTAACCTCAACATCTGATGAAAGGGATTTAGGGGTGATTATTTCTGATGACTTAAAGGTAGGCAGACAATGTAATAGAGCAGCAGGAAATGCTAGCAGAATGCTTGGTTGTATAGGGAGAGGTATTAGCAGTAGAAATAGGGAAGTGCTCATGCCATTGTACAGAACACTGGTGAGACCTCACTTGGAGTACTGTACACAGTACTGGAGACCCTATCTTCAGAAGGATATTGATACCTTAGAGAGAGTTCAAAGAAGGGCTACTAAACTGGTTCATGGATTGCAGGATAAAACTTACCAGGAAAGGTTAAAGGATCTTAACATGTATAGCATGGAGGAAAGACGAGACAGGGGGGATATGATAGAAACATTTAAATACATAAAGGGAATCAACACAGTAAAGGAGGAGACTATAGTTAAAAGAAGAAAAACTACCACAACAAGAGGACATAGTTACATAGTTACATAGTTAGATAGCTGAAAAGAGACTTGCGTCCATCAAGTTCAGCCTTCCTCACACCTGTTTTTTGCTGTTGATCCAAAAGAAAAAAAAAAAAACCCCAGTTTGAAGCACAATTTTGCAACAAGCTAGGACAAAAAATTCCTTCTTGACCCCAGAATGGCAGTCAGATTTATCCTTGAATCAAGCAGTTATTACCCTACATTGAAAGATTATATCCTTGAATATTCTGTCTTTGCAAGTATGCATCTAGTAGCTGTTTGAACATCTGTATGGACTCTGATAAAACCACTTCTTCAGGCAGAGAATTCCACATCCTGATTGTTCTTACAGTAAAAAAACCTTTCCTTTGCCTTAGAAGAAATCTTCTTTCTTCCAGTCTAAACGCATGGCCTCGTGTCCTATGTAAAGTCCGGTTTGTGAATAGATTTCCACACAATGGTTTGTATTGGCCCCGAATATATTTGTATAATGTTATCATATCCCCTCTCAGGCGACGTTTTTCTAAACTAAATAGGTATAAATTTGTTAACCTTTCTTCATAGCTGATATGTTCCATTCCTTTTATTAATTTTGTAGCCCGCCTCTGTACTTTTTCTAGTGCCATGATATCCTTCTTTAGAACAGGTGCCCAAAATTGCACAGCATATTCAATATGTGGTCTTACCAGTGATTTATAGAGAGGCAAAATGATATTCTCGTCCCGAGAATGAATGCCCTTTTTCATGCATGACAATACCTTACTAGCCTTGGCCACTGCTGATTGACATTGCACATTGTTGCATAGTTTGTTGTCTATAACAATTCCCAAGTCCTTTTCGTGTGTTGTTATCCCTAATTCGCTTCCATTAAGGGTATACGTTGCTTGTGTATTCTTTACGCCGAAGTGCATAACTTTGCATTTTTCAACATTAAATTTCATCTGCCATTTGAGTGCCCAGTCCTCCAGTCTATCTAAATCCTTCTGCAGCAAAGTAATATCTTGCTCACATTGTATTATTTTACAAAGTTTTGTGTCATCTGCAAACACTGAAACATGACTTTCAATGCTGTCTTCAAGATCATTTATAAAAATGTTAAATAGAAGGGGTCCCAGAACAGACCCCTGAGGGACACCACTTGCCACCTCTGTCCAGCTTGAAAATTTACCATTAACGACAACTCTTTGTATTCTGTTTTTAAGCCAATGTTCTACCCAAGAACAAGCATTTTCATCGAGACCGATTTCCTTGAGTTTGAACACTAATCTTTTGTGTGGAACTGTATCAAATGCCTTGGCAAAATCCAAATAGATCACATCCACTGCAACACCCTGATCTATACTTCTACTTACTTCTTCGTAGAACGCAATCAAGTTAGTTTGACATGACCTGTGCTTCATAAAACCGTGCTGATTTTTGCTGATAACCATATTCTTCTCAAGGAATTCTTGAATATTATCCCTTAATAACCTTTCAAATATTTTACCAGCCACAGAAGTTAAGCTCACAGGTCTATAATTTCCAGGCAAGGATTTTGAACCCTTTTTGAATATAGGAACCACATCTGCCTTCCTCCAATCCTCCGGAACACTTCCTGAAAGAAAAGAATCTTGAAAGATTAAAAACAGAGGTTCACTTATTTCTACACTTAGTTCCTTAAGTACACGTGGATGGATACCGTCAGGCCCTGGAGCTTTGTTTATATTAACTTTCTTTAGTTGCTGCAGCACATTGTCTTGAGTTAACCAATTACAATTATTCTGCAAGTTTTTAGTAGCAATCATTTGCACATCTATTGCCATGGGTTCTTCTTTAATATATACGGAGGAGAAATAGTTATTTAGAATTCCTGCCTTTTCTTGGTCTTCATTAACTAACACCCCCGTTTCAGTTTTAAGTGTACCTATACTTTCATTTTTGGGGTTTTTGGAATTTATGTACTTAAAAAATGCTTTGGGGTTGGTTTTGCTCTCTTTAGCTATCATTTTTTCATTTTGAAGTTTAGCAAGTTTAATTGCCTTTTTGCACGCATTATTTGCTTTCTTATATCTTTTATAAGATGCATCTGATTTGTCTGATTTAAATGCTTTAAATGCCCTTTTCTTATTTTTAATCTCTTGTTTTACTTCTCTACTAAGCCACATTGGTTTTAATTTGTTTCTTTTATACTTATTTCCCAATGGTACATACTGAGAAATGTACCTTTCTAATATTTGTTGGAAGATGATCCATTTATCCTCAGTGTTCTTTTCACTAAAGAGTTTATGCCAGTCAATATATTGTAAAGCTTCCCTTATCTTATTGAAATTGGCCTTTTTAAAATTAAGACATAATCTTAAATTAGAGGGACAAAGGTTTAAAAATAATATCAGGAAGTATTACTTTACTGAGAGGGTAGTGGATGCATGGAATAGCCTTCCAGCTGAAGTGGTAGAGGTTAACACAGTAAAGGAGTTTAAGCATGCGTGGGATAGGCATAAGGCTATCCTAACTATAAGATAAGGCCAGGGACTAATGAAAGTATTTAGAAAACTGGGCAGACTAGATGGGCCGAATGGTTCTTATCTGCCGTCACATTCTATGTTTCTATGTTTCTATGTTTCTAATGCGGGGCGGGGGGAAAGGTTGGGTGGGGGTGGCGCGGGGGAGGAGGGGGGCACCTGAGTTTTGTCCTGCCTAGGCCAGCACAAAACCAGGATACACCACTGAATATACGTTCAAATGGTTCCTTGCCAGTACTGACGCGTGGTGTTCCTGGGCGATTAACCATAAGGGAATAAAAAGGCCCTATGTTTGTAGAAGATAAGAGCTTTAATAAATATGCTCTCCTTTAAACATTACATAGTTACATAGTTAGTTACATAGTTACATAGCTGAAAAGAGACTTGTGTCCATCAAGTTCAGCCTTCCTCACATTTGTTTTTTGCTGTTGATCCAAAAGAAGGCAAAAAAAACCAGTTTGAAGCACAATATTGCAACAAGCTAGGAAAAAAATTCCTTCTTGACCCCAGAATGGCAGTCAGATTTATCCTTGGATCAAGCAGTTATTACCCTACATCGAAAGATTATATCCTTGAATATTCTGTTTTTGCAAGTATGCATCTAGTAGCTGTTTGAACATCTGTATGAACTCTGATAAAACCACTTCTTCAGGCAGAGAATTCCACATCCTTATTGTTCTTACAGTAAAAAAAACTTTCCTTTGCCTTAGACGAAATCTTCTTTTTTCCAGTCTAAACGCATGGCCTCGTGTCCTATGTAAAGTCCGGTTTGTGAATAGATTTCCACACAATGGTTTGTATTGGCCCCGAATATATTTGTATAATGTTATCATATCCCCTCTCAGGCGATGTTTTTCTAAACTAAATAGGTTTAAATTTGTTAACCTTTCTTCATAGCTGATATGTTCCATTCCTTTTATTCATTTTGTAGCCCGCCTCTGCACTTTTTCTAGTGCCATAATATCCTTCTTTAGAACAGATGCCCAAAATTGCACAGCATACTCAATATGTGGTCTTACCAGTGATTTATAAAGAGGCAAAATGATATTCTCATCCCGAGAATGAATGCCATTTTTCATGCATGACAATACTCTACTGGCCTTGGCCACTGCTGATTGACATTGCACATTGTTGCATAGTTTGTTGTCTATAACAATTCCCAAGTCCTTTTCATGTGTTGTTATCCCTAATTCGCTTCCATTAAGGGTATACGTTGCTTGTGTATTCTTTACGCCGAAGTGCATAACTTTGCATTTTTCAACATTAAATTTCATCTGCTATTTGAGTGCCCAGTCCTCCAGTCTATCTAAATCCCTCTGCAGCAAAGTAATATCTTGCTCACATTGTATTATTTTACAAAGTTTTGTGTCATCTGCAAACACTGAAACATGACTTTCAATGCTGTCTTCAAGATCATTTATAAACATGTTAAATAGAAGGGGTCCCAGAACAGACCCCTGAGGGACACCACTTGCCACCTCTGTCCAGCTTGAAAATTTACCATTAACGACAACTCTTTGTACTCTGTTTTTAAGCCAATGTTCTACCCAAGAACAAGCATTTTCATCTAGACCGATTTCCTTGAGTTTGAACACTAATCTTTTGTGTGGAACTGTATCAAATGCCTTGGCAAAATCCAAATAGATCACATCCACTGCAACACCCTGATCTATACTTCTACTTATTGAAGCTGATCCATATATCTATACAGACAAACGATATATACACTTCATTTTAGTAAAAGCCCCTTAGCTGTCAACACCAATATATATATATATATATATATATATATATATATATATATACAAATTCGAAGTCTGGCACTCTACCTTAAGTGGTTATCCTCAGAGAAATGCCTTGGTGCTGCAGAGCGTAGGTATGTAGAGAGAAATGATTCAGAGCACTCCAAAGGACTTGTTTGAAAAGAAGCTTTATCTGTGTGAGTAGATCGACGTTTCGACCCGCAGGTCTTTATCAAGATAACAACAAACTTGAAATGGTGTCTTTATATAACCGAAGTAATTAACAAGAAATCACTTACCCCAGTGTGATCGTGAAGCCCCCTCACCATGTGTGAACGCTTGTGTGGTGATTGACATAGCATGCGTCGCGAAGTGATGACGGCTAACATGTGTATCCAATAAGAATTGGGGATGTGCGTCATGTATCTATGGCAACAGCCGTGGCGTGCGCATGCGTAACAGGAACAAGAACGGAAATGTTTTAAAAGCAAGGAAGACGATCTGGCAATTTATAAGTAAATAAAAAATGTATATGGGATTCTATACCAGCCTGGAAAGGTACCCCAATTAGATGTCTAATATGTTAGCGAGCGCAATGGGTCATAAATAAAAATTGTGGAGGAACGTCTAGTCGTCATGGAAACGTCCACACCATGCGCATGCGTAAAGAGATATTAAATTCTCAGAGGGACCTAAAGGTGTGTGAAGTGTGTAAAAAATGTGAGTGGTGTGTATGCTACGTGAGGCAAGGATGTATGTGAAGCAAGTGATGAGTCTAGTGGGTTGCCAAATATAACGTGGATATGATAGGTAAGTATACCAAAGGAAGAGATGAAGAGGGAAAGGCGAAAAAGAGGAGGAGTGTGGGATCCTAAAAGTGTACAAAGGAAGACGGTCTAAACTGTGAGAAACGAACACCCTAAATGATGTGTGGTGATGACACTATCAAGAAAATCATGCAAAATCGTGTGTGGGTGCGGTGGGGGGAGAGAGAGGGTAAGCGAAAAGAAGCATAGGTGGAGGATGATGGGGTGTAGATAAAGTAGAAAGTGAGTGTGGAAGAGTGCAAAGAGTGAAGGTCCCAGGAGGTCAGGTGGGGGACAGATGTGTAAATACAACTGATAACATATAGATGCAGGCAATGGTAAATATATATACATATGTACAAAAATTATATATAAAGGGTCAGCGAAACCAGAGCTGAAAATAATGTCCAGAGATAGCCTAAATCATATGGACATAGACATTCAATTAATGTCTGCCTATGTATGTCATAAAGGAGAGCATGAGAATGAAGACCTGATGTATAATTATATTTTTTTATATATTCAAAGACTAGATGAGAGAGACCCAATTTTTAGCGATTGTCCAAGAAGGAGTGGAAGGATATATATTCATTTAGGCCTCTAGGGTGTACTGTATCGAGCGTCTTTATCCAGTGCGCTTCCCGTTGGAGCAGACTTTTAGAACGATCACCGCCCCTGGATAGTGGGGGGATATGGTCGATGGCGGTGAACTTCAGCGTCGGGAGTCGATGGTTAGCTTCTAAAAAATGTTTAGCCACCGGTTTCTCCGTTTTGCCGTCCCTAAAGGCGGTCATAATGCCTGAGCGGTGTCCCCGCATTCTGTCCCGTAGTGTAAGGTCTGTCTTCCCCACATAGTAGAGACCACAGGGGCATGAGATAAGGTAGATCACGTGATCCGTGAGGCAAGAGATGTGGTGTCTGATGAGATATCGTTTTCCCGAGTGTGGATGGGCGAATGATGGACCCGTAAGCATGTGTCCACATGTAACACAATTAGTGCATTTAAAGCATCCCATTTTCGTGTGTCCTTTTTTAGTCTCATATTGGTTGATGTAGTCACTTTTTACTAAGATGTCCCTCAGGTTGCGGTTCCGTCTGAAGGCAATCCGGGGAGGGTGGGAAAAAGTAGGATGCAGTGTAGAGTCTGCGGCCAATAGGTCCCATCTATTTCGAATCACCTTAGCGATACGATCACTTGCTGTGTGATACAGAAATGGTAATGTGATGGTTGCTGACTTTGGTGGAGGTGTGGAGGTATTGGGCAGAGATTGATGAAAGATCTCGGTGGCTCTCTGTAGTGATCGTTTGAGTGTGTGGGGCGAATATCCCCTCTGTAAAAAGGATTGCTGCATGGTATCCATCTGGTCTTTGATATTGTCTGGATCTGAATTGTTCCGTAGTACCCTAAGGAATTGGGAGATCGGAAGAGATTTTTTAAGGGCCCCTGGATGGAAGCTAGTGGCGTGTAGCACTGTGTTACGATCGGACAATTTTTTATATAAGGTGTATCCGATAGAGTTCTGTGTTCGATATAACTCTACATCGAGAAATTGTATCCTGTTAGTGTCACTGCAGTGGCTCAGACGTACGGGGGAGTCTATATTGTTTAGATGTTGGATCATCCCATCAAACGATACAGGGGAGCCTGACCACAAAATCAAAATGTCGTCCACATATCTAAAATAAGATATGATGTTGGACTGGTAGTTTGATAAAATATGTTCTTGCTCATAAGCATACATATAGCTATTAGCATAGTTGGGCGCTATGGCCGAACCCATGGCTGTGCCTGTTTGTTGAACATAAAAGTGCTTCTCAAACCGAAAATAATTGTTAGTCAAGGTAAATTCTAGACATTCCAATAGATACTCGATGGGGGGTCCCTGGTATTGATCTGAATGGATCAAGATTTGTCTCATGGCCTCTAACCCCTCAGTATGGGGTATTATGGTGTAGAGGTTTTTAACATCTACAGTGGCGAGAGTGATGGGTCCTTCCGGAAGAGAAATTTGTCCAAGGTGGGTGAGAAGGTCTTGTGTGTTCTTAAGGCATGTGGGTATAAGTAAGGAGGGTGTTTTGCAGTGGTGGTCAATGAACTTCGCCAGTGGTTCTAATATGCCACGTCTGGCGGACACAATGGGTCGTCCGGGAGGGTTATTAAGGTCTTTATGGACCTTAGGCAAGGTGTATAACACTGGAATGTTGGGGTGTGGATCTATGAGAAATGTGGCGGTCTGTTCATCGATCCAACCTGCTTCCACACCTCTGGTAACTAATGATTGTAGTTTGCCCCTGATGGTACTGGTGGGGTCGAAAGTGATCCGTTGATAGGTGGTTTGATCAGATAGCTGTCTGAGGATCTCAGTGCGGTATGATGTATAGTTTTGAATAACAATAGAGCCACCCTTGTCGGCCGGTCTAATAGTAATGCTGGTGTCGCCTGCAAGATCTTTAAGAGCTTTAGTTTCCATATGTGTAAGGTTAGGCGAGGTGGGTCTAGGCTCCGAGAAGATGTGGTGTATGTCGCTTCTCACCAAATTGGAAAACGCCTTTATAGAAGGATGTAAGGTCTTGGGTTCCCATGTGCTTTTGAGTCGAAAATGGTGTTTAGATGAAGGATGGTTATCGTGTTTGAATGTTTGTAGGTTGAGGGTTCGTTCCATCTTATATAGATCGACGTCCGTTTTAAATATATCAGGTCTCGGGGTAGGCACAAAGGTAAGTCCTTTGGAAAGGACCTTGATGTGGTCCGGGTTCAACGTTTTGGACGAGAGGTTGAAGATAGGGGTTAAATCTTTCTGTTGGATCGAGTGCCTGTATATCTTGCCCCTCTGTCCCCGTCTCGTATTTTTTGGTCTCTTGGTTCTCTTGATTCTTTTCTCCTTCTTGTATCGAATCCCGGTGGATCGTTGGTGTGTTGGTCCTGAGGAAAAAAAGGAGGCCGAGTAGATTGTCTAGGCTGTGTTCCATATACATCTTGAGATGTGCCTGCCCCCTCGGTTTCTGATGTGGATTCAGCTGAGCTCGTGTCAATCGACAGAAATTGTGGTTTGCGAACCTTCTGTTTATACCTAGAAAAATTAGGTCTACGTCTCTCCCCACATAACCAATGCACTAATTGTGTTACATGTGGACACATGCTTACGGGTCCATCATTCGCCCATCCACACTCGGGAAAACGATATCTCATCAGACACCACATCTCTTGCCTCACGGATCACGTGATCTACCTTATCTCATGCCCCTGTGGTCTCTACTATGTGGGGAAGACAGACCTTACACTACGGGACAGAATGCGGGGACACCGCTCAGGCATTATGACCGCCTTTAGGGACGGCAAAACGGAGAAACCGGTGGCTAAACATTTTTTAGAAGCTAACCATCGACTCCCGACGCTGAAGTTCACCGCCATCGACCATATCCCCCCACTATCCAGGGGCGGTGATCGTTCTAAAAGTCTGCTCCAACGGGAAGCGTACTGGATAAAGACGCTCGATACAGTACACCCTAGAGGCCTAAATGAATATATATCCTTCCACTCCTTCTTGGACAATCGCTAAAAATTGGGTCTCTCTCATCTAGTCTTTGAATATATAAAAAAATATAATTATACATCAGGTCTTCATTCTCATGCTCTCCTTTATGACATACATAGGCAGACATTAATTGAATGTCTATGTCCATATGATTTAGGCTATCTCTGGACATTATTTTCAGCTCTGGTTTCGCTGACCCTTTATATATAATTTTTGTACATATGTATATATATTTACCATTGCCTGCATCTATATGTTATCAGTTGTATTTACACATCTGTCCCCCACCTGACCTCCTGGGACCTTCACTCTTTGCACTCTTCCACACTCACTTTCTACTTTATCTACACCCCATCATCCTCCACCTATGCTTCTTTTCGCTTACCCTCTCTCTCCCCCCACCGCACCCACACACGATTTTGCATGATTTTCTTGATAGTGTCATCACCACACATCATTTAGGGTGTTCGTTTCTCACAGTTTAGACCGTCTTCCTTTGTACACTTTTAGGATCCCACACTCCTCCTCTTTTTCGCCTTTCCCTCTTCATCTCTTCCTTTGGTATACTTACCTATCATATCCACGTTATATTTGGCAACCCACTAGACTCATCACTTGCTTCACATACATCCTTGCCTCACGTAGCATACACACCACTCACATTTTTTACACACTTCACACACCTTTAGGTCCCTCTGAGAATTTAATATCTCTTTACGCATGCGCATGGTGTGGACGTTTCCATGACGACTAGACGTTCCTCCACAATTTTTATTTATGACCCATTGCGCTCGCTAACATATTAGACATCTAATTGGGGTACCTTTCCAGGCTGGTATAGAATCCCATATACATTTTTTATTTACTTATAAATTGCCAGATCGTCTTCCTTGCTTTTAAAACATTTCCGTTCTTGTTCCTGTTACGCATGCGCACGCCACGGCTGTTGCCATAGATACATGACGCACATCCCCAATTCTTATTGGATACACATGTTAGCCGTCATCACTTCGCGACGCATGCTATGTCAATCACCACACAAGCGTTCACACATGGTGAGGGGGCTTCACGATCACACTGGGGTAAGTGATTTCTTGTTAATTACTTCGGTTATATAAAGACACCATTTCAAGTTTGTTGTTATCTTGATAAAGACCTGCGGGTCGAAACGTCGATCTACTCACACAGATAAAGCTTCTTTTCAAACAAGTCCTTTGGAGTGCTCTGAATCATTTCTCTCTATATATATATATATATATATAATTATATAACCAACAAAAACAAGCATATACTATCAATAGGAAGAAAGGGAAAGATGAAAAGCTGAATTGTCATAATCTGCCTTATATGGAGGGTTTTTACACTGGGAGGCAGATTATGACAATTCAGCTTTTCATCTTTACCTTTCTTCCTATTGATAGTGTATGTTTGTTTGTTTTTGTTGGTTATATAATTATATATATATATATATATATATATATATGTTACAAATCGCTATTTGTAACTGGCCCTTTAAATGAGAAATTGCCCTGCTTCCCTGGATTGTGGAGAAGCATGTTTGCCAGCCTCCTGCCTCATGACTATGGCCCCTGGAAGATTGTGCCCCTGAAAACGTATTAACATTTATTGGGTGTGTATGGCCCTTTAAGAACCGTCTGGGGACATATTGTGACTTTGCTGAACAATGTCCCTTTAAGACTATGTCCCCAGACCTGTAAAATAACTTGCCCCTGGCTTTCCCCCACTTGGTTCAGTAAATAGGGCTTACTGAACCAAGTATTACACAGGCGGACCACCCAGAACTGGAAGTGTGCAGGCAATTTACCTCCCAGGCTGTGAGGTTACTGCAGGTTAATTGCACGTGGCGGCGGCCATCTTGGTTTCCTCGAATGCGGTCAGCGGTGTATGCTAAATATTCTGTGGAACTAAAATCGGCTACACATTCTGCCGAACACCGCTGACCCTTACCTTCTCCCATACGGAACTTGCAGCTCCAGAGACTAAGTCCCGTTCGAAATGGGACTTAGTCGTTTTTTCGCATGAAATTGACCGACCGCACAGCCCAAATCTATGGAACTGTTTTGGGCAGGAAATTGTGCTTGCGGTCGGTCATAAAGGACTTCCAGCTAACTTTTGATCCACTGGAGGGATTTGGCTGATTTTTGGAAGGATTTATGTTTGATGTATGCTGAGTCTGAATATGTAATTTATTGAAATTGAATGTATGGTTTTAAAGTTACAGTGTGTATGTGAAAACTGTATTTTTATTGTATGTAATAATTGGTTTAACTGTTTATCTGAGGGGAGGGAACCTGTGGGCTGTACTATGCATGTGATTGGTCAATTTCATCCTCCCCCTGGGAGTGTCCTGTGTGTACCTTATCCTAATAAAAAGCAGGCTGGGTGTTCCAGTCCTCAGACCTCTTCTGACCCTCAATACGTAGCCTTGTCTCGTTATTGGAGGGAACTGCTATATCACACTGGGGATTGCTATGCGCTGCATATTCCCCTGAGCTCTTAATCACTTAGCTCTTGTAAGAGCTTGTTCCGGATACGCTCTCCTGGAGGAGAGGTCTTCCCCACACGGTCCTGGAGGACAGAAGCCGATCCAGGGTGGAAGGAAGACGGCGCGGCTCCAGTTAAGCTACGGCGGTTGTGGAGCCTGCGGTGGTTGTGGTGTCGTCTGCAGTGCTTGGAGTCCTCTGAGAGCGCTAGGAGCATCCATCAACGGAGGGTACTCGGTCGGAGTACACGGAGCTCCGTTACAATATATATATATATATATATATATATATATATATATATATATATATATATGCCTGTCAGTGCAGGCAGCCCCCTTGTTGGCAGCACTGTGGACACCTATTGCAGCCATGTGATATTGCAGCCATGTGACCACTCTTTTAGAGTGGTCACATGCCCCTGGGGGTCCTAAATTGGAGAGGGGAGACTGTCTGGGCTCAGTCCCCCCTAAGAAGAAGACCGATCGGTAAATACATGGGGAGGGAGGGGGAGAGTAGGGGTTAATTTTTGTTTGTTTTTTTTAAAAGGTATTTAATTATTTTTTTAGTTATTTTTTTTTTTTTTTTTTATATATTTACTGAGTGTCTCGACCCCTTGAGGCACTCAGTATAGGCAGAGCATCGGAAGCCTGCCTTATGGTTTTTAGATGCTCTGCCTCACTGCTGGGCTCCACGTGGAGCAACCCGGAAGTGATCCAAGGGGAGCGATCACCCGGTGTTCTCTTCCAGTGCTCTAATTCCCTGTAGACCTATCAGATACGTCTACGGTCCTTAAGGACCATTTTTTGTCGGACCTGATACGTCCATGGTCACTAAGAGGTTAAACCTAATTTATTGCACAGCCTGTTTAATGGAGAATTTGCTATCTCTCTGTTAATAGTTTGCTAGACCATCCTGGAGCCTCCTGTGTGTGATTAAAGTTCAATTTATAGAGTAGGAGATACTAACATGCAAAAATGCATTTCAGGGAGGTTGTGGTATCACTTCTAAACACTCTTCACTGCCGACATGTGAGTGTGTCCTTGCAATACCAGGTGTGTCTGACATGTCAACTGGATATTGAGAATCGGGCTTCTCGGCCACTCGCAGATCCACAAGATTGCGTTGGTAGAGAGTTTCTTTCGATATCCACAAGATAAGAGCGTGGTGCAACCTTTTGTAGACAGGTTCCCATTCTCCGGCGACCTGTTCGATCTCCAGGAAGCGGATTCATACGGATTTGTTCCCCAATATTCAGTTCAGGTAAATCCCTAGCAGATGAGTCATATCTTGCCTTGAACACTTGCCTCTTAAGTCGTAACTTTTCAGGTACACCTTGTATCACAGAGGGTTCAAGTAGCTTGTTGGCTACTGGTAAGGAGGTCTTTAATCTCCTTGACATTAGTCTCTGTGCTGGACTACTATCCATACCCTCGGTTGGAGTGTTTCTCCAATGTAAGATGGCTTTCCATGGGTCTTTACCATCACTTTTAGCTTTTTTGCATAAATTCAGTAGATTCGGCTTTACCATTAGCTTGTGGATGATGTGGTGAAGAAGTCACATGCTCAAACTCCCATTCAATAGCAAATTTCCTGAACTGTAAGCTTGCAAACTGAGGACCATTATCAGAAATCACTTTAGTTGGTTGGCCATGACATGCAGATTGCGCCTTGCATCGCTTAATTGTAGTTTCAGTGGACTGGTCAGGAAGCAGTTCAATTTCCCAGAAGTCTAAGTAATGATCTACTAAGAGCAGGTACTCTTTTCCAGCATAGTTGAATAAGTCCATGCTGACAATCCACCAAGGACATGTAGGGATCTCATGTGACATCATGGTTTTTGTTGCGAATATAACAGTAATATTGGGTGTTAGGGGGCGCAAATCATACACAATGTAATGAAAATCACACACACGCACATCAGATTGTGTGTGTGATTTACGGGATATTGTGTATGACTTGCGGGTGTCAGGGAGCAGCAATCACCATGCGGGAGTCTCCCGGAACTACCAGGAGACTTGGGATGTCTGTTATAGACCTTTGCATAAGAGGGAGCAAAGTCCCAGCATCAGACCCGCATCACAAATAGGAGTAAAAACTGTGCCGGAGCAGAGGTGAGGGCAAGTTAGGCTTTGTTAGAGATGTAGTTTTTTTCATGGTTTTCAAACTTGTGTATTTTTTGGCAAATATAAATAAACTATGCCAGGTCTAATGAAAAAAAAAAAAAGATATCCATGATCTGCCAGGAAAACAACAAAGCACAGAGGTGCTAAATGACAGTCCTAAAATTATATTTAATTATCATTAAAGGGTCACTTTAGTCACCAGAACAACTACAGCTTATTGAATTTGTTCTGGTGAGTATAATCAGTCCCTTCAGGCTTTTTGCTGTAAACACTGTCTATTCAGAGAAAATGCAGTGTTTACATTACAGCCTAGTGATAAATTCACTGGCCACTCCTCAGATGGCTGCTAGATCTGCTTCCTATCTCAGTCTTGCCTAGTATGCATCACAACATATCAGTATCTCCTTCCTCTGCACAGTAAGCAGCCCTGACGTTCAGCACCCCCACCCTCTGCATGCAGACACTGAACTTTCCTCATAGAGATTCATTGGTTCAATGTATGTATATGAGGAGATGCTGATTGGCCAGGGCTGTGTTTGAATCATGCTGGCTCTGCCCCTGATCTGCCTCTGTTAGTCTCAGACAATCCTATGGGGAAGCAATGTGACTGGCTCAGAACAACACTTCTGGTGAAATGAGCAGACAGCTTGCTATTCTGAGACAGACAGGGGCAGAGCCAGCAGCTTCAGGCTTGAATACAGTAAGATGTTGCTATATTTAGGGAGGCATGAGGGGCCCAGGGGGGGCTAGATGGTGGTTTCAACACGAAATAAATGTTTGTGTTCCTGGTCTTATAGTGCTCCTTTAATATAAAATAGTTTTTAATCCTTTATTTCTATATACAAGGCAAACACAGAACGTACAATGAGTCGACACATTTTATGTGGGTGACTTACCAAAGCATAATGTTCAGGGTACGGGATTGTTAGATAACGGTAACCTCCTCTCATAGTATTTGGGAATTTATTCTAATCTATTTCTTGTTACAGATGGTGCCATAGCAGGATTAAAGGAACACTAGCCCCTCTCATTTTTAACACGAAAAACTAAACCCTAAGAAATAAGCACTAACTTACCCGGAACTTACCTGGATACCAGCACTGGGTGAAGCTCACTGCTGTCCACGACCTATCTCTTGCCACTGTGATCCTCCCCGAGGTCCAATCAAACGCTTCTCATAGAGACTTAATATTAGGCCTAAATCACATGTTGGGGGTGTGATGTAATTAGATGAAGTGGTCCGGGTGCATTTATTGTTCCTTTAAATCAGTTTTGTTTCTGTTTAAACAGCTGTAGCCACATCTTCCTGAATGAAAAATTGTTTCATTTTCTATCAGATGTAACAACACAGTGTGTTTACTTTAAAACGTTTTGTCTCCTGCTCTGCCAATTGAACTTTAATCACATACAGGTGGCTACTGCAGGGGCTAGAAGGCGATTAACATAACAGGAGATAAGAAAATGTAAATGAATCAGAATGTGCAATAAAGGAAGTTAAAACATTAGATCTCTCTATGAAGGCTGTGTAAGTCACATGCAGGGAGGTCTGACTAGGGCTGTAGAAACAAAGTGGTTTAACTCCTAAATGGCAGAGAATTGAACAGTGAGACTACAGGGGCATGATCTATACACCAACACTGCTCCATTAAGCTGTTTTTGTGCTTAGAGTGTCCCTTTAAGTACCACACATAATGCCCACCATTCTAAAAACACCAATGCCAGTGTGACACTTTCTGGGCATGTCAGAATGATGATGGCCATTAGCAGAAGCCACATACTATAGCTACTTACCTCTTGCTCGTTCTGGTGTTATCTAGACCCAGCTGTGACTCCATTTATTCTGTCTGCTATTTGTGACTCAGATTGTATTTTGTGTATCTGACTTCTCCATTCCTAAACCTCAGCTTGTTCTTCTACTAGCCTGTCTGTCTATCTATTTACCATTATTGGGCATGGTGCTAAACGCAGTGTAGTAACCGTGGAAATCATTGGAATGTGCTTAGTGAATACTGAAACCCAGCAGTTTGCTCCAGCACGTTTCCCTTGATGAAGATGCATCAATCAGTGTATTCCCATCTGATGTGTACGGCTTTACTCATGGACTCTCAGCCAGATCCAATCCCAAACACAAGGCATCCAGAGAGACCGATTGATAGATTGCATGGACGTAGCCAATCAGCAGATCTGACCAAATTCTATTTACATGCAGAGCTCGTCATCCCTCTGTGGTGAGCGGTCATTGGACCTCCAGTTCAGATGTGATTGTATGTGGGCATGAACAACGTCCAGGACTGATTCTTACACTAAGTGAAAATTGTGATCCGAGCATGGCCCTCACTAAATGACCATTATAGTGCCAGACCAGTGTTCATTTTATAATTACCAATACGGTTACCTCACTCTCCTGGATCCCAGGGTGCAACCTGGCCTGAGGTTGGCCAATCCTCACAATGTGATTTGCATAATAAGTAATGATGGTAACAACCTTGACAAAGGCCCTTCTGTGGGCCGAATCGTTGTTTCTACTTTCCTCCAATAAATCTGCCCACCGGATTGAACATGAGTGCCTGGACCATCATTACTTTTTTGCACCTCACCATGTTCATTTTATATCATTTATGGTGCCTTAAAGGGTCAGCATGGCACTGCCTTGACCCCATATACGGTGCCAATGTGGTGCCCACTGGAGGTGGCAGGCATGCCCATCTCTGCATTAAGAAATTCCAAATAAAATGTAGTTAAAGCGTGTAGTCTGAGAGTGGAAATTTACTGTCTATTCATCTCCTCATTTCACCCCAATGATCACCGACACAGGATTTTCATTAATTCACAGTTCCTGTATTTTCACTGCCTGATTGTTTAATATTTAATTGCTTTGCCTTCCACCTGCCTTGATCTTATCATTCCAAGTATTGCTCACAGGGACAGACGATGAACTGGTATGGCCCTGGAAGAAGGGACAATTTATTTACGTATTCGCCATCATAGTAATGTTTATATGCCATTAGAAATAACATGCAATGCACTAGTGGATAAAGGTTTGGTTTTTTTTAAATGTAATTGATGCTTGGCCCCTAGGAACCACAAATGGACTGCCTTAGTTTAGTGTTGTGCAAACCAAGCCCAGGGATATCTGCATGTAAGTCCTAATAATTACTCCCCACCGAATGATTATTATTAAGTGCTATATCCCCTTGCTTTACCCTTTGGCACTCAGCTTTTGTTGAACTATTGCGTTTCTGCCTAATATGACCTGAGATATTGTTTGATGCTCTCAGTTATAAGGAAAAAGAACAGATTTGGTTATCGAAGTCTCCCAGTCTCTGATAACTCGCTCCCAGATAACCCGTCCCTGATAACTCGCTCCCAGATAACTCGCTCTCTGATAACCCGCTCCCAGATAACCCGCTCCCTGATAACCCGCTCCCTGATAACCCGCTCCCTGATAACCTGTTTTCTATATCCCCCCCCTGTGTAGAGTGAGTAGTGTGCTTGGCGTGTACGGTGAGTAGTGTGCGTAGCACGTAGAGTGAGTAGGGTGCTTGGCGTGTAGGGTGAGTAGTGTGCGTAGCATGTAGAGTGAGTCGGGTGTAGGGTGAGCAGTGTGCGTAGCATGTAGAGTGAGTCGGGTGTAGGGTGAGCAGTGTGCGTAGCATGTGGAGTGAGTAGGGTGCTTGGCGTGTACGGTGAGTAGTGTGCGTAGCATGTAGAGTAAGTCGGGTGCTTGGCGTGTACGGTGAGTAGTGTGTGTAGCGTGTAGAGTGAGTAGGGTGCTTGGCGTGTAGGGTGAGCAGTGTGTGTAGCATGTAGAGTGAGTAGGGTGCTTGGCGTGTAGGGTGAGCAGTGTGCGTAGCATGTAGAGTAGGGTGCTTGGTGTGTAGGGTGAGTAGTGTGCGTAGCATGTGGAGTAGGGTGCTTGGCGTGTAGGGTGAGTAGTGTGCTTGGCGCTGTGTATATCTGCACAGACCGTTTGATTGGGGAGATAAGATGCAATGCCTGGCATATTATTAGTTTTTTCACATTCCATCCCTCCCTTTATTGCTGCTTTTATAAAAATGTTCTAAATGTTTTATTTACAAAAAGACAAAATGTCTGGCACGTGTTCAGCCATTATCACCTCTGAGAGGGACTTAAAGCGACAATTTGCATGTCCCCGCCCACTTTC